>NC_064926.1:172417439-172720469 GCF_023897955.1 Schistocerca gregaria | reverse complement strand
GCTTTTTATGGACAACATAACCCACCAACCACACAGAGGGAGCTACGCCGAATCGTTGTTGACGAGTGGGACAATCTGCACCAACAGTGCCTTGATGAACTTGTGGATAGTGTGCCACGTCGAATACAGGCGTGCATCAGTGCTAGAGGACGTGGTACTGGGTATCAGATGTTCCGGTATGATCAGCAAGCTCGACCACTGCTTCTAAAGGTCTCGCAGTATGTTGGTACAACATGTAATGTGTGGTTTTCGCAAGCAATGAAAAGGGCAGAAATGATGTTTTTATTGATCTCTATTCCAATTTTCTGCATAGTTTTCGGAACTCTGTGAACCGAAGTGATGAAAATTTTTTTATGTGTGTATATAATCCCATGTCGTCCCAATGCGGCCCCATTCCGGGAAAGAATCACTCATTTAGCGGTAAAGACTATCGTATTACCTTTGCGCTACTTGGGTATCTCAGTTCCAGTGCTCTAGAAGACTTAGGTTAACATGAACATTTAACTTCGTGATAACATTGCGAATAGTCCCTTTCCAAGAAATCTATTACGTAAGTAATAGTAACATGGAATAGAGTGTAGTGAGCATTTGTTGTTGTAGACGTCATCGAGGGATCTGCTACGATGCCGCAGCTAATGGCAATATCTCAATTAAAGGTGAAATAATACTGTGCCCAGTTAACTTATTGCGACCCTTAGTTGTGGACGTCGATTAAAATTAGGTGAGCTTCTATAAATCTTCAGTTATTTACCTAAATATGCATCCTCAATGGCGAAGTCGTCAAGAAGAGCTCACGGGATCATTTTCTATGGAAGTACATAGACATACGCTTTTTAAGTGATATCTACGTGTTGGAGAAATTTGCTAAACAAGTGTACAAGAATGGGATTACATACTTGATCTTTGTAGTTACGCTTCACGTGTCTTACCTATTGGTGTACGATACTGAGCATGTAATATTTAATTCCCTTCTGCATGGTGCAGAAGTAACTTCTACCAAAAATTTTTATTGACTCGTGTAAGACTTGCGCTGGTTGACAGCTGAGGCCTGGGGAAATTTAGAAGCTAACTGAAGTTCGTACAAACGTCTGATGAAACCTAGACGTCGGCAGCTTTCAAGTAGGGAATATTGTTGATTTTTATGAATACCTGATCTTAGCCATTTTGATGGATAGAAACATCAGGGGCATTATCTTTTTTTTCATAGTAAGAAGTTAATTCCGTTTTGCGCTGCTGTAGGCAATACGTTTCACTTAGTGGAGGGAGCTCAGTGCAGAATGTCTAGGTTTGGGGAACTTTTATCAAACTTTGCACTTGGATCACTAATTAACATCTTAATCGTACTGTCCCATCAGCGCTGCTAACAGCCCGAAGCGAGAGAGGATAAAGAGGGTCGAGCCCGCAAACTCCTAGGTATCTAAATGTATCGATTGACGTTGAATAGACGGTTTACTGTGTAACTAGACAATGAAGTGTTATTTGATTTTTATTCCGTAGCTGAATGCGATAGTAATATATATTCGCATGTCAGGTAAATTCATTCATGTGAGCAACATATGAGTAGAAAAACTAAGTTTAAAGCTTAAAATTTAGTACTTACTTCAATTCTGTGGGATTATAATAATTAAGTTCCAATAATTTATTACTTTACTTCGACTTACGTGGAACTAAATTCGTTATAATGTTGAGGAAGCATCTTTGTAGAGAGAAAATATTCGTTGTCTTTATTGTAAGAGATATATACCACTAGTAGTAGGAAAAGCGGAACTAACCGCAGATAGAGACGCAGAATAAGAGGACATAAGAGTACACTGCCTACCATTTGAAAAAGAAGAAGAGAGGGAAACAAAACTTTACATCCTACTTCAAATCTCGTCCTTAGTCTCGGAACATAGCTCTTCCGCGGGTGACCATGCGTTATACATACACGTTGTCAGCAGGTAATTACTGGTGTCCAGGTATGCCGAAAAAAGGTCGTTTACCCTTTCCAGCAAAAATCGCCTTCGACGTTGAAGAAAGTGGGCATGATTTACGGACGCTAACATCTTGCATAGATAGGTTTTAATTGAGTTATCATTCGCAGTTAATCGCAAACTGAACTTCGGGAGCCAACATGCGTGATCTGATATTAATTGCGTCACAATTTGCAGTTAGTTGCGTACGATGCTTCAGGATAAGTTGAAACAGTGCTGAATTACTAACAGAGGTAAACATATGATAAGCGTAACTTGCTTCTTCACAACAGTTGCCACCATTTCGCCATCTCTAGTCTTTATTATTTGTTCGAACAACTGTCAGTACTGAAACAAGTCAAATGCTCATTGTGCAACATTAAGCCTCTTTATATGAAATTCGAAAAAAAATCCACTTAAAATGTTCCTCTGCAAAAAAAACTGAGTGATTATAAGAATCACTACTTAGGAAAAGAAACCAGTCAATGTGTTTTCTAAGATATGCAGTCCAGATAGAACTAGTGACAGTGTTGAAAGCTTTTCGTCAGCTAGGTAGTGATCACCGAAACCATTCAACGAGTTAAAGAGCAACGCCTCGTATAATACATAGATAACAACTATATGAAGATTAGCAATACTTACTAACAGAGTGTATTAATCTGCGAATGAATGACTATCTACAGATGTGCTGTGCTCCGAGAAAAGAAGTTCAGTGGTGAAGTATTTATAATGATCGGCTGTTCCTATCGTTCCTATACAGCGTATAAATCGATTACAGCCAATCGACCAAAAACTACAGAAAACAAAGTTGAATACGCTGTCTTTCTTTGCGTCCAATAGGCAGATAACAACGTGTTTCCGTAGTTGTCTCGTCCAGCCTAACTTCCAAGAAGTCACAGGACAGCGCACAATGGAAACTGCAGTGTGTTTAACGCACTTGTACCTAGTTGTAAAAGTGATAATTTATTTGCAACAGGCACGTCCCTATGATTTATCTGCTGACATACTAGTTGTGCTGGTTTCTTGTGCGCTATATTCCTACACCACATGAAAAAGTTTGCATCGGCTTCGGGAAGGGCACCAAACAGATCAATAGGGGCTGACAACTTACGAGGCTTGACAGGTGGTCCATAACTGTCACCTCTCCACACATAAGGGGCAGTAACAAGTCAACTTGTGTCCTTTCGGAGTATTACCGTGAGAATTTCATCACATCGTCCCCAATGTGGCCAGAAGCTTGCTTTCCTGACGCCATCCCACAAACGACATGTAACAGCACACATCCACACATTCCCAGTCAGAATATATATGACTATTAGATGGAAAACCATGACTAAACTTTATAATAACTGACAAATATGAAATGAAATCGATCAGCCAAAACATAGCTCCAATAATGACCAACTGAATAAGCATATTGCAACATATATCTGGCTGGTTGTAGATGGACTGAATGTTCGGTAATGGAAATGTGAATCGGTAATGTTACATAAGGAAATTCTGGTAGGACAGCAACAATCAAATTTTCTTTTTCACTTTCATTCATTTTTCTTCTTGGGTAGGCAGGTACACTGTACTGCGAGGAAATCTAGCATATGAGAAAAAATTACTTTGGCAATATATAAACTTAAAACTATTAACACTCATTATTACTGGAAACACGAAACTCATTCACACATTGCTGATATGCACATTGAAGTCTTTTATTTCATGCATAATTCCGCATTTTAATAATATGAATAAACAAATTGTTTTTGGGAGTATAACTGCAGCTTCCGAATTTCATTCATTTGATATATCAAAAGGTTTTACAGTAGATGTGTGTTTTACTATTGATTTGTACATTCATGTCTTCACATTTTTTCTTTATATTCCTCACTCACTCACGGATTTCCTGTATGAATGGTTCACTGTATATTATTTAACATGGTGTATTCTCGGGTTATGAGCTGAGTAGTGGCGTCGTCTTGTCGCAACGTTTCGACGAGTTTCGTACCCATCATCTTCGCCAGAGGATGATGGGTACGCCAGAAGATGATGGGTACGAAACTCATGGAAACGTTGCGACAAGACGACGCCACCACTCGGTTTATGACCTGAGAAGAATTCATCAGTGTAATACGCGGAGGAAGACAGCAATCGAATATAATATCTCAAATTCAAAATGTCAATAATTAATTATAAAACACAATCATCCTCCACTGATTCAATTTCTTAGCGTTTATTAATGCAAAAAGGTATTTGCCAATTAGTTTTTCTTGCCTAAATCGTTCCTCCTCGGCGCTATATAGGGTGGTCCATTGATAGTGAACGGCCCAAATATCTCACGAAATAAACATCAGGCGAAAAAACTAGAAAGAACGAAACTGGTCTAGCGTGAAGGGGGAAACGGCGTTATGGTTGGCCCGCTAGATGGCTCTGCCATAGGTCAAACGGATATCAACTGCGATTTTTTTTTAGTTAGGAACCCCCATTTTTTACTACATATTCATGTAGTACGTAAAGAAATATCAGTGTTTTCTTGGACAGCTTGTTTTGCTTTGTGATAGATGGCGCTGTAATAGTCACAAACATATAAGTGCGTCGTATCACGTAACATTCCGCCAGTCCTGACGGTATTTGCTTCGTGATACATAATCCGTATTAAAATGGACCGTTTACTAATTGCGGAAAGGGTCAATATCGTGTTAATGTATGGCCATTGTAATCAAAATGCCCAACGGAGCTGTGATATGTATGCTGCTCGGTATCCTGACGACATCATTCAAGTGTCCAGACGGTTCGCCTTATAGTTACGTTTTTTAAGTAAACAGGATGTGTTCAGCTACATATGAAACGTCAACCACGACCTGCAACAAATGATGAGGCCAAGTAGGTGTTTTAGCTGCTGTCGTGGTTAATCCGCACTTCAGTAGCAGACAAATTGTGCTAGAATCGGGAATCTAAAAAACGGCAGTGTTGAGAATGCTACATCAACATCGATTGCCCCCATACCAAATTTCTATACACCAGGAAATGCATGTTGACGACACTGAAAGTGTTTCGTGACAAACTTGTTCTTGGATTAGTTCCAAGACGTATGATGACTAGTGTGAAGATGGAGACAAGACAAAACGCCTCTTCTAGCATATATTACGTTACTGTTTTTTCTTTCACTATTCGTCAACAAGAGAGGAAAAGCATACATGCACCGTCTGTACAGTCTGTAGTAGTCCTGCACGGATCACTGAAATATAGGGATAACGTCATCAATGGCAGTGATATCAGTGAGATGCTAATTAGCTCTCAGAGAGAGGGAGAGGTAGAGAAAATAAATAAAAATAAAAATTACTGTTCACAGAGTATCACTATGAGACATAATTTTGCTGCCTCATTTGTACTATAGAGATTGCTTTTAAGTACCGTATCTTCATGTGTGATAGCAGCAGGGTTACTAACAATGAGAACAAGTGTAGTACCGATGTTTCTGGCACAGTACTGCTAGACATGGCAGAATGGTCAATAGAAAAAGGGAATGCATTCTAGTGGCCACTGATGTGGCAATGTCTAACCTGCCAACTTGTATAGAGATAAATTAAATTTCTCTTGTCTGTTGTTGCTGGACTTAAATGCAAGTCAGATTCCATGGTGTATTTTGTCTCAGTGCTAATAATTAACAGCTGCTAAATGCCAGTGATGCCTTCCATTTGTCTTCCCAATACGCAGTGTAGCTGAAGTATTGTGATGGTTCACCCTCAGAAGTGAGAAGTCTTCATCAGAGGTCCTTTTCTCAAGCAGACTTACACTGCCTCGGTTAGTCTGCTTGGCAAAGGGAAAAAGAGGCTGGCTACATGCCCAGAGGTCCTTTGTCACTCTTTTCTATCTGCCTCACCTCCCCTGAACACACGCAGCTTGCCTTCCAGACAAAGTGTCTCGTCATGAGGTGAATTCACCGCTTTTCCTAACAACAATAATATGTACAGTATCTAATTCTCTCGTTTACACCATATTTGCGCAATAACTGGAATACCATCTTAATTTTTTTCCCTACATTTACGTACGCATATTATTTTCGAACATAAGAAAACTGTAATTCTAACTTGACCTTTGTATCACTTTTTTTCTGTTACACTGCTTTTACAGAAATATATAATACATTCCCTTACTAATTTAATTGTGATGCTTTACTTATTTGGGTCTTCTTTGGAGTTGATCTTTCATTAATGATTAAATTTGCAAGAAATATCCTTTCACTTATGAGTTATCAATATGTCTATATTTATAATTTCCAACAAGAGCAACTGTCCATACATTAAAAATATCATGCGCAAAGGGCAACTTAACCCAGTAAGCAAATACTGTTAGATTAGTTGGTTAATTGCTCAGTAAAAACCTTAGTATCACATGCATCATTCATTTCCCTGATTCCTCCATAGCGTTATTATTTACACGACCGTCACCTCAAGAATCTTATATATAACTTTACCAACACTAACTAAAATGAAACATGTTTAAGGAAAACTGAAAGGAACCATTATCCATTCCACAGCTACTTTCCAAAAAGTGCATGCCTGTTCAGTTACTTTTCTGTGCATGTATTTATCCTTCCTTCTTTCATCATCTCTGTTGTTTCATGACAATACAATATTTTTCTCCATACTGTGGGTGGTCAGTACGTCTTTGGCCTCTCACTCGCGTTATATAATCCTCATTTATAGAATAACATGATCTCAATAAAAAATTTCTCCTAACTCATCATTTCATTCGCTATGAAAAAAGTATTACAGCGAGCAAAACTTTTTTATATTTGTTCTCCCACTGTCTCATCCATGCTCTTACTAAAGGAAATATTTTATGTTGCTAATGTTATGTACGCCTTATGGCTTCTTCAGTCTATGAATTCCAGTGCCACAGCGTTTGCGTATGCAATCCATTGAGTCCGAAGGTGTCAGCTGTACACTCTGGAGAATTTTTGACAAAGCATTTCTTGTTTATTCGATGCTGTCCTAGATTTCTCTAAGACCTTTTGAGCAACTTGATACTGAAGAAGCTCTGCCATGTTATAGACATACCACTATCTTTTGCTTGGCGCTTATTTGATGTTTGCACGGCCAGATTTACTAATTCTTCATGCCGTAAACTCGGCCAAAGCGGAAAATCCACAAATTCCTTAATACAATCCCGTAACTAACTCTGATGCAGCCAAACGATATATCCTCGGGGTACAGTGGCCACATCACATTCTGCGGAGCGTCTAACCTTTACCGCTTGTTGCCCCAAAAACCAGATGTTTGTTTCCACGTCATTTTGCAGAAATCTCGTCTAAGAATAATCGCGCAATATGCTCGTTTCTTTTCTTTCGACTCTCCTCGCTTCATTGAATAGTCAACACTTCGCAGAAAACTCATTTCGTGTCACCAAACAACTCGGAATGGGGGACAGTACAAGTCTCATTGGAGTGTCAAACACTGCATCGAATTCATTGCACGGAATTTCGCAAGCTTCACGCAGCAAGCCTTCAAGTAAGTTTGTTACCGACTTTGCCACTGCTTTACATGTCCTATATTATTATGCCTTGCTCCAAGGCTTGGTTTGCAAGTAGATGCGTAGTTTCACTTCTTGCTTTCAGTTGCCTCATAGTCAGATCAGCACAGAAGGCATGCTCCACATTTATTTTTAATTATCTTTGTATACAACTCCAACTCTTTCTACGAGGGTCAGTCAAAAAGTAATGCCTCCTATTTTTTTTCTACGTTTAATTGTCAGGAAATTTAAATGCAATTACATAGGTTGAAAACCACAACATTGAGGATCATTTTGTCATTTTTCAATGTAATCTCCGCCCATCTCTACAGTTTTGGTCCATCTTTGAACAAGGGCATGTATCCCAGCACGGTAAAAATCACAGCTCTGCTTCCTAAGCCATTGACGCATGGATGTTTTGACGGCCTCCTCATCTTCAAAATGAATCCCACGATGAGCTTCTTTTAGTGGCCCGAACAGATGGAAGTCTGATGGTGCCAGGTCAGGGATGTATGGGGGATGAGGCAAAACTTCCCATCCAATTTTGACAATCTCGTCAGAGGTGTGACGACTGGTGTGTGGTCTTGCATTGTCATGCAAAAGAAGAACATCTGCCATTGATTTTGTTGGGCGAACTCGCTGAAGACGTGCTTTAAGTTGTTTGAGGGTTGTGACGTATTGAACAGAATTCATTGTGCATCCCTGCTCCAAAAAATCAACCAGAATCACACCCTCTGTATCCCAGAAAACTGTTGCCATAACTTTCCCTGCCGATCGCACAGTTTTGAATTTTTTCTTCCTCGGCGAGCTTGTGTGACGCCACTCCATTGACTGCCTCTTTGATTCGGGTTCAAAAAAATGCACCCATGTTTCGTCCCCGGTCACAATTTTTTTCAGAAACTCATCTCCCTCCAAACGGAAGCGCTGCAAGTGTTGGAAGGCTATTGTTTTCCTTGCCTCTTTATTCTGATCGGTTAACATTCTTGGAACCCACCGTGCACAAACTTTTGAGTACCCCAATTGTTTAATAATCGTGATCACACTGCCTTTACTAAGAGAAATAATGCGACACACTTCATCTGCAGTCACCCGACGGTCACCACGAATGATGTCATCAACTTGCTGAATGTTGTGTGGAGTCACTGCAATCACCGGCCTGCCGCTCCGCTTTTCGTCAGTCAACGGTGTTTGCCCTTCAGCTTCCTTACAACGACGAACCCATCGTCTAACAGTGCTGACATCCACTGTCACAACACCATACACCTTCTTCAGTCTTTCATGAATGCGTATGGGCGTTTCACCTTCTGCATTCAAGAATTCAATCACACAACGCTGTCTCAAACGAACATCGATGTCGGCCATCTTACAAACTTCTGCTGTGCTGCCACCTGTTGACACAGAAAGTTACTACTGCAGTGGATTGCAGAAGAAGGTTTGAGGAATGGCGCCAAATTCAAATTTTTCACTTAACTTAATTTTTTTAAGTAGAAAAAAAATGGGAGGCATTACTTTTTGACCGACCCTCGTATATGCAAGAGTTGGTCATCAGATTCAACTGCGGTCTTCCCTTGATCAGCGGTAACACCCGTCAACTCACATACGTTACCAGGCTATGTACAATCTGACATATCTTCACCTTGAATAGTCAGCTGGACTGTAGCAAAGACAAGTTCCATTCCAGTTGTCCGCATGTGAACATACTCAGCACTACAGTCTTCAGAGAACACTCTAGCGTGTGCTATCTCCTTCAGTTTTGTACTTTTCACATTCTCATTTCTCAATGTACAAGATGGAAACGATTTCTCCACTGGCAACAAAGAGCTGTGACCATTCCTTTCTATTGGCTTGATGCTTGGGAGCGTTTCTTTGATCTCTAGTATTCCTTTATTATGTTTCCTTGCCTCAGCTCGCTCTTTTCGACGTTATACGTCGATAGTCTGTTTCAGCATCGGAGTCTGCTTCGTATGTGTTATCATTTCAAATAAATTCGGCTCTGATTTACTCAATAGTGCATGAGTTCTCGTTTCGTCTCTTCGTGCATCTTCTGTATATCCTGTAGTGATGAAATTTTACTCTTCTTTCGAACGGGTTTTGCTGGTGATATGCCGGCCAGCTGTAAATGAATACCACAAAAGCGGCAGATCTGGTTTTCGTGTGACTTACGGCAGTCACTTTAAACAGAGTTTCTTCGCTGATTATTTTACTCTGTCGTATTCTGTCTTTCCAACACTTTCACTCTGATCTACACAAATAGGTAATGTTTACGTTAGTACTTGATAACAACAATATCAGTTGCTTCCAGAACCTAACCAATAAGTACAGTCTTCCTCATGCCATGTCCCGTATTATATTAGTCCGAGAGACTTAACCTGTACATTGTATGTACCTGCCACGTACCCTCTCACTTTCATTAACAGCTTCTCTCTTCACTTCATTAATTGTTTGTGTTTTTTTTCCTAAGTCTGGTTACCAACTTGACGGGTATTTATAACGATTCCGTGTCCACTTGAAACCTGCGCAACTTCTTCTCACAAGACAATAAATACACAAAGAAAACCCCTACATCAATTTCAACACGGGTAGCAACATCGACTGACAGCTTCAAAGGCGAAGAGGCTCTACCAGGTGCGGTACAGAGCTGAAGGAAAGAAAACACGGATTAATTATTTGCGCCAGCCATGTAATTAAATTTTCCCAACTCTACCTTAACCTCATATCTACATTTATTAAAAACAAAGTAAGAAAGAGAAAACGCAAGCAAATATGAACACGAAAAATATGACTTTCTAATAGCCTAACGGAAAAATTCGATTAATTAAAACATGTAGATACCCAAACATAATTTATGCTTATCACGTACCAGAAATTTGTTTGAAATTCAAATGGAGTAAAAACCAATTTGCAGGGTGGCGCACGATATGTGTTAGCATTTTGTTTGTGAATATAAACTTTATTTGTCAATACAATCTGAAACGAACATATACTACAATGAAGAGCCGTCCATGGAGATTTGTTCTAACTCAGCACATGCTCAGTACGTTCACCATATCGTTTCCTAACTTCCTTCAAACGAACACTGAAGTTAGTGATTACCCTACGGCACATGACTTCCATAATTTCACTGCATGCTTGAAGAATGTCTTCTGAGCTCCATTAAATCACGTGGACGACTCGGGAATTTTTTTTCCTTTAGAGAGTCACACGGATTGAGGTCTGGACTATTGGGGGACCAATTTTGTCCGTCATTGAAGTGACCTGGAAACCTACGAAGCATGTATAAATAACGCTCGCTGTTTATAGTTTCTTCAAAGAACATGGGTCCAATAACTCCGTGACTGGAACTTGCTGCCCACTCTATAATCCTCGGACCATAATGTTGTCGTTCATGAAGCACTTGTGGGTTTTCAGTGGCCCAAAAGCGTACATTTTGTTTGTTAACCACACCGTCTAAATGAAAATGCGTCTCGTCTGAAAAACAGACGTTGTTGAGAGTTTCTTCCCTATCCTCCGCCCACTGAGCAAACAATAGTCTCTGCAGCTTGTGTTCTTCAGTGAGCTTCTGTGCACAGGTTATCTATTATGGGTACATATGGAGGTCTCTTTTAAGAATGCATTGATCGGTGAGTCTGGATATTCCCAGTTGCACTGCTGCCTTTGTACACGATTTCCCGGGATTTCTCTGTACAGCAACTTGTACCGCTTCAATATTCTCAGGCGAACAAACAGACTTAAGCAGAGGTCGCTTCGCTTCCAATACTGTTTCTTCCTATACAAATCTATCGTACAACCTGTGGATGATCTTCTAGCAGGGGACCAATCGTGTGTTAAACTGTTGTCGAAAACGCCTCTCAGTCACAACAAGGCTTTTCGTTTCATGAAAAAGTAACACATTTGACGATCGTTGCTGTGTCATCAGTCTTCCATGGTCAGCCATTGCTGCTTACGAGTCTCCTAGCAGCAGTATCGTGAATTACACGTCATTTCATAATTCATTTTTTTTTTTCTAAGCTCTGCTGGTACTGCTGGTACTCCATACAAATACTTTCAGAAACGACTTCCTCACACTTAAGTCTATCCTCGATGTTCACAAATTTCTCTTCTGTAGAAACGCTTTCCTTACCATTGCCAGTCTACATTTTATATCCTCTCTACTTCGACCATCATCAGTTATTTTGCTCCTCAAATAGCAAATCTCCTTTGCTAATTTAAGTGTCTCATTTCCTAATCTAATTCCCTCAGCATCACCCGACTTAATTCGACTACATTCCATTATCCTCATTTGGCTTTTGTCATCTTATATCCTCCTTTTGAGACACTGTCCATTCTGTTCAACTGCTCTTCCAAGTCCTTTGTTAACGTTATGCAACGTATTTGGTGTTAGCAGAGGGATGGTCCTAGTAAATAATTCCTTGGCGTTGGCCTTCATTAATTCAATTAAGTATACTGCAAAGAAAAGGAATTTACTAACTTCAAGTATTACATTAAAATACTGGCACAAGTGAAACCCAATTTTATTCCAATCATATTTAATGTGGAAGGGTCATTCAGTGACAACATAAAATATAATTCAGCACATGATAAAAGAAACATCTAAGAACAACATGTTCTTGAGATTCACTAGCGTTAATTAACTTGTGCCTATTCTGAAAACGGTAGGTTTGGTCAACAGTAATCAGCATCGTAGAACATTAATTGTATGAATAATAACCCTAGTAAACACACAGCGATTGAAAGATCGTTCCAAAAAATCCGATTGAGTGCGTGTGGGTCTGGCACATCTAGGATTTCGTACAAACTTAATCATCTATATCCATTGGTATATGGGGCAATTCTCTACGAAATGTGTTGCGACTAGAGTTATCAGCAAAAAAATAATAAATTAAAATGTCATGCATGATGCTGCAATTTTCACAGTTATCTACATCTGGCTTCATATCTCCTGAACTGATTGTCGTACAATTATGTATTTCTGTAGATACCTTCAGTGACAGGGTTGGGTACAGTTTCCGAAAAGTGTTACGACTAGAATTACTATCAACGAATTAATATATTCAAACTTCAATCCTAATGTGACAGTTTTTCATCCATCTCCTATAAATTTGATCTGCATTGAGTGTGATATGAGTAAAACGTCTGCAAAATATCTCGCCAGTGTAGGGAATACAGTAAGTGATAAAGGTGTTTCCTTTCATCATTTCTGCTGACCAAAATTAAGTCGGCATCCACAGAAAACAGAAGGTCCGTCGAACAAGGCTTGAGGAGCTGCTGGTCATCAGCGAGAAAAAGTTTTGTAAAATTTTGAAACTATGTGTGAGATTTACCGTAAGTCTTTAAACGCTTCCATTGTCAAGTACATGATGACTAAAGTATGGCTGTTTGTACATCGTGAACTACATTTCTTTTTAGTCCCTACGATGTGTATAACAAGATTCCTAGAAATCGGTTCGGTGGTTTTGGTGGAGACGTGGTAGATGCATACATTTATAAGAATTTATAACATTTACTGGTTAAATAATGTGCAGTGAGAATCTGTTTGTTTCTTTTAGTGTGACATGCGGGAAACTATCACATTTCTTTGTCCACATTGACGTAATAGTTTATTATAATTCCGATTTCACACACCGCAGCACAACGATGATTTTGGTGTAGGAACTGCTGGAACATGCATTCATCTGCTCTCGCATCGTGCTCACAGTACCAGATGCTATCTGATGCTGGCCTGATGCTGCTCTTGTGAAGTCCATTTGGTGACGGGAGGATAGTTTCTATATCACCAACAGGAAAATCAATTGACCAAATGCAAGTAAAGTTTCTGCTACTGCTTCGATACGTTGTTCATGGTTCAATGCACGCTCTAAAATATGGGAACTATTTCCGAATACAGTGAGGTACTCGGTTATGTGACTTTGGTACATGTAGACACAGTTTTAGGTATAGCAATGGATGACTGGGTGGCCATGTCTTTTTTTTTAATAATTCGTCTGCTTATTAATGTAATTTAAAAATAGTGCATCCTCCCACCCTTACTCTGGTCTAGCTGACGTACAAAAATGGTTCACAGTTCAGCACGCGACTCAACAGCATTCAGTCTCCACTCACAACCCCTTCCATAGAACAGAAAAATTTCACTGACTCTTTTCTGTCCTGAATACGAACCAATGAGACGAAAGGGACAGAAATCAGTAGATGTGATGTACATGTTCAGACAAACAAATGACTACAGTTTCAGAAACGATGGACTATTAATTCGTCAGAAGGAACTTCACAAACTGAGCAAATTAGTAACCCGTTGGTTCGTCTCCAGCCCACTTGCAAGCAGTTATTCGACTTGGCAGTGACTGATAGAATTGTTAGATGTCCTCCTTAGGGATATCGTGCCAGTACATACCCAGTTAGCGAGTTAGTCAAAATACCGAGGTGGTTAAAGAACCCTGCACATAATGCTCCAAACATTCTCAATTGGGGACAGATCTGGTGACTTTGCCGGCTAAGGTAGGGTCTGGCAAGCACGAAAGAGATATAGTGTGATTGCGGTTCGATGAACCCTCTGCACTTAAATGTGAATTGCAGAGTAGATATGTAGATGTTGACGTAAAGACAAGCTGTGTGAGCTATTATCTTGCTGAAACGTAAGCCCAGGGTTACTTTCTATGAAGGCCGCCAAAATAGAGCGCACATTATAGTCGACGCACCGCTGACATCTAAGGGTACCGCGGTTAACAACGAACGAAGTCCTGCTATTACAAGAAATGGCATCCAAACCATCACTTCTGGTTGTCCTGCTGTATGGTGAGGGCAGTCACGTATGTATCCTACCGCACTCCAGGGCGTCTCCAGATAAGCTATCAGCCAGGAATCTTATTTATTGGAGTAGAGCTGTTTTTAGTCATGAGCCAGGACGTGTCTGGAGACGCACTGGACGGCGGTGCAGTACCAACCCAACTGACGCCCTCTATATAGCCCGACACCCAAGAGTGATGGTCCACAGTGCCATTTCTTTCTATAGCAGGACCGCCTTGGTTGTCATCAGCGGCACCAAACAGTACAGCGGCACGCCGACGGTGTTCTACTCCCCATTTTGCTCACATTCGTGGCGTGTCTGCCCACACAAACCGAGAGATTTCACTCCTTGTCGTTGTACCTATCAGACACTACATTTTCCAGTAATGTCACCAAATATTTCTACAAATGAGAAAGTTTGTAGCATTATGGGCAGGATCCACAAACCAGCTCGGGACTTTGACAATTTAATCAGCCAATCGGACAGGATTTGGGACGGAATCACTCAGGAGGACAGCCACTAAATCCTTCAATCAATACTAAGCCGAATAATTGGTTTTATAAGGGCTAGAGATCGACTAACGTCTTATTAACTCTCTCAGTATGTGAACTTGTTTTCGTGAATAAATCACACGATTTTTCTTGTAACGTAGTAGTTTCTTCGTGTGTACATGTTCATTAAATCTACCTACGTCCGTCTCATTCGTAGTTTATATTTTTTTACGTTAAAGTGTAACATGGAAAATAGTTTGGTATTCTGCCAGGCGAAATCATGCTGTTTTTGCATTTTCTTAGTGTCTAAGCTTCACGTTCTGAACTGTTGATTGTAATAACGGCGTCTGCCTCCCGCCGTCTTGCGCTTTGGATCTTGAAAGAAACCTTTCCCCTCGACATTCTTCGCTCTAGTTTCGCTTCTTTTCTTCTGAATTCCTTAACTTATGCGTTAATCCTCTCCAGCATCGAATTTCCATATTAATCTTCTTATGGAAATATTAATGAGTTATCGTGACAATAGCGCACCATCGCTTTTTACGAAGTTCTTAGTTCTTCTCCTCTTTTTACGGTATTTCTGCACTCTCCTATTCCCCGCCAATGTTACAAGATCGTTTTACCATCTAGAAAATATTTATGTTTCCATTAATTAATTCCATGCTCTTGCCCATCCTTACACATATGACCGAGTTCCGCCGCCGACTGTCTCTCCTTCATTTCTCACTTCCTACCTTACTATTCTTCTGTAGACGAATCGTTCCCCATCAGACTAAAGCTTCTTAACACAGATTTTACATATAATAACAGTGAAAATATAACGCTACAGTATGAAACATATTACGTACAGTCGTGCTCAAAGGTATCCGAACGACCTGAATTGCATTTCGCCTGATTCGCAACAAGTCACCATTAGTAAACGCTGTACTGTATCGCAATAACTCAATATGTAAAGTAATACCACCATACCACAAATATCAGGGAACGCCTTATTACAGTTAAGATTGTCCTTAAGGTTTGTAAGCTCACATTTATTGCAATAAATAACATACCTGAAATGTTACCATTCTCATAATTACGTCACATACGTAATACACGTAGTAAGTTCGTCGTAGTCATGATTTCCTCTTCAAAGTAACGTATCGTTCTCATTATTTAACACAAAACGACATTACAAAATTAAGTTATTCACGAGTAGCAAGTTATGCATATGGATTCAGACCCAGGTCACACAGACTAAGCAAAGATTTCGTGACTAACGGAAACTAACACTCGTTCCTGACTAGGCATACAGAGAGTGATACACCTCGATTTTAGACACTATCAGTTAGTAAATATCAAATTAAATTACATAACGTAGTAATTTTAACGGACGCAGATTCCTACGCAGCATCTATAGCCCCCGTTAAGGAACTGCAAGAGATGGTAAATATTGCTTCTTAACAAATAACTTACTTGAAATGCCGTGAGATAAAGCTTTGCGTTGGACAGGGATTCGAACCCAGGACCTAATCGGATTGATATCGAACCACAATCAACTGACATATCGGATTTTCTTGACAGCAGCTAGATGTTTTAACTGAAATCACAAGACGAAACATTAATTTTTGCCTTCCCAGGACCTCAACCCAGCACCTATCGTTGTTATATTCTAGAGAAAACGAACGTCAAATATGGGTTTGTAACACCAGCAGTGACATGTGAGCATGTTTGAACTAGAAATAATAAGACGAAGAGTTCAGTGGTGACTCAGAATCGAACTCACACATCGTTGTTGACTACACACAAAGAGACCTCAGCTACCGAATTTTTCTCCACCAGCAGCTCGGAATAGCATCCTTTAACTTACAGTGATCTCGCAAATAGTCCTGTGTATCAATGAGAGTCAAAAACTTCACATATCGTTAGCCTTGACAACGAATGAAAACACAATAAAAATCAAAATTATTATTAAAAATCAAATATATTATCCACCAGCAGATAGGTATTCTCATGCTAAAGCTTGATAATACATAATGAAAACTTACGTGCCGTGCTAGGATTGGAACCCATTCACGGGCAACATGTGGAGATGTTGAGGAATCTGCAGTTTTGAGCATATAACAAATTGTAGCCGAGCTGTATTGTCCCGAACGGGTCAAATTCCTCGTTAAGGGCGGTCTGAGTGGCATTATCAGTTCATAACCAATTTCATTGACACACTGAAGCTCAAATAAAAGACGGAATAAATGTCCTGTGACCATAGATAGTGTTTGTTTCGTCACTAGAAACAAATAACTAGTATAATTAAGGTTATTATTGATAGAGTTTTTAAATGTCGCCACTCCTGACTTTATTGTGGTGCAACCTAACGTCTACTTGGTAGCGAAGGAATATCACGTTTAATGGGAAGTTCAGGCCACAATGCTATTATACCTTCTTCGCTTGGCGTAGCCAGAAAGTAGAATCTGTCTCTACCTATCAAAAACCATCGGCAGAAGTTGGAATCAAACCCAGACCACAAGAATGCAAACCTAACATCAAGCCAACAGACCACCGCGCCATCTACCCTGTGCCGCATTTTTCTACCATAACGCCGTTGCGCCACACTGGATGAGAATTCTCACACAAAGGTTCCCTATAGTGCTTTGCAGCATGTTCAGTACATTCATTTACTTGGTCGACCGAATCACCATGAACTAGCTGCCTCGGCTAACCACTGCATACATTCGACTCTGTTTTCTAATCATCCAAATAAAAACATGTAACTGCCACCTACACAGAGCTGCCTACAGTGTAGGATGCAGAAATGTAATTAAGAAGTGTTCCTTTCCACTTGAGCTACTCTAATGTGCTATCTGACTCTTGAAAACGTCGTACAGTGCAAAAGAAAAGCTGTAACTGTCTGTCTCTCAGATGTCTAGATCAGGCCATATGCATTATCTCACGGCACTGTGGAATGATGCAGTTCTGGAGCTGCTGCAGCTACATGTAGGCTAGTAGGGTAAGGGTAAGTGTCGTGCACTGTAGATACGCTCTTCAAGTACATTCAGTGTTACATTTTTTTAATGCAATTCTGCTGTCTGCTCTAGTTATCAATCTAATGGAACTTTGGACATCATTCCCTTCACTTCTCAACAATAGTCGCATGTGGAAAATTGCTAACCTCTGCGACATTTTGTTCTTCTCCGGTTTAATAGACGGCCAGGCAGCAGATGCATCTCGAAACTTTTGTGTTATGTATGGGGAAACTGGATCGTACCAAAACACGCCAGGAAAGTTTTTTCTACATTACTTGTCGTGTGGTAGTGCTTTTTATTCTTCTTCAAACCTTGTTCGGCAGTTTTAACTTAGTACAAGTTTCTTTTACATGTACGTAATCAATGAATTGCACGTGCATCGTCAGACTGTTATAGATAACATCAAAGAAATCGCATTAATCGTTGATGATTAATTTCTCTCTCATATTTACTATTGTTTTAACAACACTAAAAGAAACCTTACGAAAATTGTGCGCTGTATTATAAGAAATAAAATAAAAGTACCCACGATTACCTTATGACGAATGTCTGTTTTAATAAAACTGTGTATCTGTACATAACCGTGCCTCTATCGGCATGAATTAGTGAAATACTGCTCACTTAGATTTTGAATTTGTCTGTGTTTAATTGGTATCCTGTGTCATAATCAAGAGGTATGCAAATGTAACATTTCATAAATAAAGTTGTGTATTCCTAGAATCCCAAAATGTACTTGTCAGCAGTGGAAAGAAGCATTACCTGTTGCGAAGCATTGAAAGTTTTTCATCATTTCACTATGACAAGAAAGTATTTTCTTGCGATTTCGTTATCGATGTTTGATCTTTGTGCTTGTAGCTCTTCCACAGAAAGAATAAAAACGTCACAATCAGCTAGACTGGAACCGCAAACCTTAGCAGACGGTTTTTCACAGGTCAGTGCATTACCACAGAGCTAGAAAAATGGTGTAACTCTTGGCTTCTTCTTACGAAGCAGATAGTATCTATAACTCGTAATCCGCTATTTAAAGGGCGAGATTAGATGCGATTGCCTACGTGCAACGACTTTCGCGGGCTGAAAACCCTTAAATATAAAATCTTTTGTTACACGTCAAGCGATAATAGCTCAGATTATTCAATAGAAATGACATGAAAAATCAAGTGAACTTTGAGGTTTAATTCCGTGCACACCTGGAACCAATTTGTAGATCACAGCGATGCCAAACATACCTTGCCTTGTTGTCAAATCTCAGTTGCAAAACAGTAGGAAGAAGACGAACCGATGTGGTCCTACAGAGGACTGGGAAGTGGCCATAGGCGGCGTCTCAAAGACGCGGGTGCTACGTCCTGGAATACGCAATGCGTCTGCTTCGCATTTCTGTAACTAGGTTTAGCGACTGGAGCTCAGTTCCTAATAATACTCAGAACTGACTGCAAACTAAGCATCATTAATCAGCAACTGTTATAATTGTTTTATATTTCTTTCGTAAGTGTACTCAGAACTAAGAAACTCATTCACTTAAATTTTTGTGCCTCACCGATAATCGAGCACAAGAAACAAATGAAAATAAAAAAGAATTTGTGTGTGTGTGTGTGTGAGAGAGAGAGAGAGAGAGATAGAGGGAGATGAGAGAGGAGAGGGAGAGAGAGAGAAAGAGAGAGAGTTAAAAATTTAAAAAAAGAGTGAGAGAGAGTAAAAAATTCTTGTAAAGAAATTGAATCATGGTATGTAAAGAAATCTTTCATTAAAATGACACGTTCCAATATCGTTACAAAATGTCCTATTCATGAACTATGGAATATGTATTAATCTAATGAAATCTAATCTAATCTAACCGTATCATATTGCTGACTAGCCATGAAGAGTCATGAATTACCGAAATTTTAGCCCATATCAGTAAGCAGATCTAACTTGAAAATAAAAGACGACGGTTTTTGTAATAAACCGGGACTCCTATAACGACCCTTTCGTCCCTGTTAACTATCCAAAAAAAAAAAAAATGGTTCAAATGGCTCTGAGCACTATGGGACCTAACATCTGAGGTCATCACTCCCCTAGAACTTAGAACTACTTAAACCTAACTAACCCAAGGACATCACACACATCCATGCCCGAGGCAGGAATCGAACCTGCGGCGGTAGAAGTCGCGCGGTTCCAGATTGAAGCGCTTGGATACAACGGCCGGCTTAACTATCCACGAAAGATGTCTGATATACCTCAGTTTGGACGTAACAAAGATGAAGCTTGTGATGTCACCGCCAAACACCCTCTTGCTAGGTGGTAGCCTTGAAATCGGCAGCTGTCCGGTAGTATACGTCGGACCCGCGTGTCACCACTATCAGTGATTGCAGACCGAGCGCGGCCACACGTCAGGTCTAGAGATACTTCCTAGCACTCGCCCAGTTGTACAGCCGACCTTGATAACGATGGTTCACTGTCTTCTACGCTCTCATTTGCCGAGACGATAGTTAGCATAGCCTTCAGCTACGTTATTTGCTACGACCTAGCAAGACGCCATGATCAGTTTCTATTGATATTATAAATCAAGTACCCTCAAGAGCGACGTTCGTCATTAATGGATTAAAGTTAAGTATTTCACCAGCTACATCCGTTTTTCTCAATTCTGATTCCCTTTTCATGTTCCAGACCTCACGCCAGCCTGCGTGAGCTAAAACAAGTGCATTTCGGCCTCCTTTAGTAATACGGTGTTGGCTCTCCTGCCAACCACAACAAAGGGCATGATGTGAGAATCTGTGACGGAGATACGAACCCAACACGTAATCGGATTGTTAACTAAGTAAAATCAAATGTTACGTATCGGTATTTCTTACCAGCTACAAGCTATTTCGATCTAAAATATGGATACAAATTTTTGTGCCTGAGCGACAATCGAACAGCACACCTTCCGTCCTTCTTTATCATCCACGAATATAGCTTAAGTACCAGGTGTTTACTCACCAAACGTAAGATGATTGCGTGTTTCACCAAAAATAGCACCACATTAAGCACGCAATTTAAGTTTCAGTAGCAGGCTGGTGTGCAACTGATGGGGCTTGAAACAAATTTATGAATATTTTTGTACTGGACCAGGATTCGGACCCACATACTTACCTTTTGAGGAGACCTAGAGAGGATTGCAGTCTTGGGAAAAGGAACGCAATGACTGAACTATAATGTTCCGAGAGATTCAGATCTTCAAAAGAGGAGATACGAATACAATTCACAGTCCAGCACCAAATTTTTGTACGTCTATAATTAAATCAAGTACAAGTACAATAAGAGAATTGTTCCTTTAAATGGCTGTCGGTTCATCAAGTAAAATAACATTTCATAATGTAAGTAAGTTTACTGGCGACAGTATTACTGTTTAAAATGAGTTCCTCCTATGTCGTTTCCAAACATAAACCGGCTCTTCCCAGTTGGTAACGAACGAACGTGATGTTTAAGGCAGATTCTGGATTATAACGTCTTTCTCTTGAAGTTACCAGAGGTAAATTAAATCTGTTTGTACCTCTTAAAAGTAAATGCCTGAACCCACGCATCGCACCTGTGATAGTTCGTTCCACAAACCCTTGTGGTCACATTTCCCTGCCCCAGGAATGTGCTGTAACGAATGATGAACTTAGCTTACAAAACTAGTCACGGTGGAAAAGATGCGAGTCTATTAAATGGTTAAGGAGAAGCAAGCTTCTACTATTCTCGTGTCAGCAGGATGTGCATCTTAGAAGTAAATTGATGAACCCACGCATCGCACCTGTGATAGTTCGTTCCCCCTGACCATTGTGGCCACATTTCAAAGCCCCAGGAATGTGCTGTAACGAATGATGTACTTAGCTTACAAAATAGTCACGGTGGAAAAGATGCGAGTCTATTAAATGGTTAAGGAGAAGCAAGCATCTGACGCGGAGATTATACTATTCTCATGTCAGTAGGATGTAAAGACTCTTCTAGGCATCATAGCACCGATGTGAAGCCATTTTGAAAATTTCATTAATTCAGGTAATTTCTTAGTTCTAGAAAATCCACTGTGAATTGTGAAGTTACCGCATATTTCGATTATTATCGTCATTATTACTATCATTTTCTTCATACCGCTGATGTAACACATGTTTTTGAAGATCATTTAATGCCTTTTGGTCATTATAGAAGCAGTTGCCCAAGAACAGGTACTTTCCCTTGCGAAGACAGTTTGCCAGTGCTCTTTCTCACCGGATAATACGCAATTCACTTATTGGGCTCTATAATTTTATTGTTTCAGTATTTTCTGTGTGTACAATGAATACGGATGGTAGAATTTAGTGGTGCTCTCTCTTCCACTTCTGTATACAATATGCCTGACCTAAACGGGCCCTATATAATTACATGCTCTGGGCAGTGCGACATGATACTGACAACAGTAATGTGCTTATACTGACAACCTCACTGTTCGTTTTACCTGATTTTGTAATCATTTAACTAAAACAGAATAGCCTTCCAGTGGGAGACATTTCGTCCTCCATTTCCTTGTGTGAAATTTGTCAGTAAGCTTTTTGCCTTCCAACCTGCGAAATGAGGCAGAGTACGGCCAGTAAACCATTCACAAACCACTATTTAGTGCCGTTAAGACGATTTCTTTAAACACTGTCGTAGCTGAAGGAATTTAGTTTCTTGTTAAATCGTCTTATGCAGCAACTTTCACAGATATCGCAAATAGGAAAAGCTCTTTATCCTGGTACGATGGTTGTAAAACAAACTTCCCACAGTTTGTGTCAGGTTGATCTTTTCATCTGATACCACTGCGTAACTATTTTGTCTAAGAGGTACCACAAGTAGTGTTCCTGTAGCTGTGGGAATTATTGGTTGAAAACGAGTTTAACACCAATGAGTACAGTACTGCTAAATATTCATAATGGATATCAACATAAGTCTGAGTTTATCCACAAACTTTAGGCGTATTTATAATATTGAAGCTAGACTGTGTTTCCTTGAGTGGGCATTGGAAGGCGTTTACACAGACGTATACAATAGTATGATTACTTCGAACGCTATAGTTAACGTTGCTGTCATAAACTAATTTTGGTTTTTTAATTCATCTGTGTCTTCAGCGTGCATTATGTGATGTAGATACTGTCTTAGGCAAAAAAAAAAAAATGATCGCTTATTCGTTCACGTAAGGTAGACAATATGGCTCTGCTCCCCTCAGAAATTTGTCTGGCAATATGCTCGATCTGGCAACACTGTAGACTGCAGCACTTCCCAGAGGAAGCCTTTACTGAAGTCTGAGTACATGACTGTTGAATACGACCGTAGTTTTGAGGTAAAACGCGAGACTCGCTAATATGACGTCTGGCAACTGAAAGCACGCATCGACAAAATTTTTATTGCCCCTTTCCCCACGGTGCTGAACCTATGAGTGTAACTGAAGTGAATCTACAATACATTTCGATTTCTGTCACATTGGTAATTGCCAATATTTGAAGCTACCCAGAGAAAAAGTAAGTTGCCACAGCTGTTGTTAGCGAATGTCTGCAGAGAGTTCGTAATTGCTATCGTGGAAATTTAGCATAGAGGCCCTATTGTAATCAGGAGGTTCAATTCCTTCATACTTATTACCCTGGCATATGAATCTTAAGTGAAGAACAATATTGAAATTCGTATCGTTGACAGTCGATACGAATTTCTTCAGAGACGCTTGTAGTGTGAAGTAGCTTGGCAGACAGAAAGCCGAGATCTATGACCATTAGCACAACTTACTGAGTCGAGCTTCCTAGAGGGTGTGTTAAGGTTTTCTTCCGATTTCGTTACAGAATTTACTCTAGAAAATCCCAGCTCCATAAAATGAATTAAAATAAAAAATCGGTCGCACACGCTAGCCTCTACCATGGTTACAACTGACGACTCTTTGAGTCATTGCGACGCGTGACCCGGGAGGCGCCACGGCACTACGGACACACTTCTAGCAGCACGCCACTCTCGTCATGGTATTGTTCGCTCAGCCACATAAAGCACCGTGAAAGATAATAAAAGTCATCACTTATGTGAAGAGTAGCATTTCTTTAGGCAAAATTTGAATTTCCCCTCTCAGTGTCTTAGTTTGCATGAGGATTATACAGCACGAGTCATTCGAATGGATGGGGAATATCAAGTGAACTTAGCAAGTAAATTCAGTACCATATGCGGAAGTGAATGCACTGTCACAGTGTTGCCAAATCTTTGTGACGATGTTGACATTTCTCAGCTCTGCTAGGAACAGTTCTGTAGCAGTACGCGAGGAGAATCCCATGCTCATGTCATAGGAGGATACGGTGAGGAGGCGCGGAGTTTGGTTAATATGCAGCATCTTGTCCTACCAGATGTGTCAAACATTCAAGTTCATATTCCTCCACCACGTTTTAAGTTTCCCAGAAAATACATAGGAATAAAACACTTAGCTTGTTACTTCGTGACAAAATATTATTTCAGTACAATAAAAAGCCTTTTGGAAATCAACTTCGCCTACCTGTAACGAAAAGTAAGACAACAAACACTTTGCACCTCAAAATCGATTGCATCTATGTGCAGTCTTGTGAAAATACAAGTAGAATTTCCTGAATTGCATTAGAATGTAAAATAATGTTGGTGCGAATGGAAGCTATAAGAAACACAGTTAACTAATTATTATGTGTTACGTAACCATCAATTCGTTTGAAAATTCAGATGAGAAGAAACTATAAATTATGCCAATTAAGACAGAAACTAAAGTTCAGATGCGCGCACTGTGCAGATCTGCGCTTTTTCATCTTCAGATCTATACAAATAATGTAAACTAACCAGCTTATTCATTGCTTTCGTAATGATTCCCTCTTGTTTAGTCTTCCAATGATGAACTGGATCCACACCCATGAGTCTGATTGTTTCTTTGTATCCTTCCATCTACTATCTTTTTGTGGTATTGCTTAGTGTTCAAAACGCAAAATAGCATGCCTGTCCCACGAGGTATTAGAACAAGGTCGCAAGGAGACTAACTAATTACAATCAAAGTTCACCGAGACGCCAATTTGTCTGTTATCATGGTGTTCAGTCGACAGAAATAGTTAAGTATTATTGCCTGCATCACCTGCATCCCACTGCCATCTTCTCTTACTGAGATATACGTATTACCGTGAACAGAAGACGCCGAGATAAATGTGTATATTCTCCGTGACGGAACATCCTACATTCCATTCATCCTGATCCATTCGTTATGTGCATCGGCAGCAGTAAGTGATAGGAAAGCTGTTGTGTGGTGACGAATATCAATAACAATGGTAGTAATAACAAATCTGTTATCAACGATATTTACTGTATTACACAAAATGTTAACCATTAACAAAATATCAAGAAAGGCTGAGTGTTTCATTTGCGCACTGCATAGGTGTTCTTAGTACTTTGTTACTGAATTCTGTTCTGGTTGTTTGCAGAGAGAAAAGAAAGAACCCTGTAGCCATAGATATCGCCTTTATAACGAGATATTACCTATCAACTATCCTCTTTTTACATCACGAGACGAACATGGCGTCACGGAGCTGATATTTGAAATTCATTTCTGTTTTCACCTTCTGTCTTTCTCTGTCTCCCTCTCTCTCTTTTTCTTTATTTATTTATTTTGAGAAAAGCATCGAGAAGCGCGAGTAATAGCTAGTAGGCATATATCTATTTACAGTTATTTTCATTGGGATACACAATGCAAAAATACACTTTTTAAGTGTATTATTGCGTAATTCCAATTATTGACAGTCTATCAGTGAGGTTGCGTTCAGTGGGGTAAAATCTATCACATAAGCAAGCTAAACACGAGTATTTCATGCACCATGCGAAACACACGAAAGAAATCTCGCTGCACTGACATGTTGTCCGATATATTGCTCGGAAAATGTATCTGATTCATGTTGCTAAATACAGCTATATCAATTTCGATATGTACGAAGTGTATAAATGTATATCTTGAAATACACAGAAAGGCACATAGAGGTATTCGACTGAAACATAGCCATGACCAAGACTGTAAATGGGGTCGACAGCATCGTCATCTACCAGCTTGACAACTAGAACGGTGACAGTGCTCGGCCGGTTACCTACGTTTACTGGTATCTAAGCTACAGCATGAAAACACAAAAATGTTAATAACCCGAAGGTCATTAGTTTTGGAACCCATAGTAAATTAAAGTAGTCATCAGTCGGAAGACTGGTTTGAACACCACAGTGCTTTAATTGGCACGGTCTTGTTAGTAGTGGTATGCCGTTGCTTTCTTCCGACCTTTGAGTGGACTTACCTAGCCAGTTAATACGGGAACCTACAGCTTAACGTGGCTTCCGGATCACAGTGCAACTCGACATTTTTCGAATCAACAAACGCTGCCCGAGGGGAAATAAGTGTAAAATGGGACATAAAAATCGTGTGACTGACCAGGGTTCGAATCTGAGACCTTCGAGCTTGTAGTCTTCTTCTTTACCACTTTGCCACCACATATCAGGTGATACTGATAACGAACTAATAATATATTTTCGTAGTAGTCGCCCTTTCGGTATACATCATTGCAAATACGATTGTCAGTTCTCAGCTTTGGCTTCGACTTTTTTAAAAGCTCTGTGAAGTATCAAGCACAAAGTTAGAAGATCCATGCAATATTTGATCAAAATCGGTAGCGCACTTGTCAGAATCCCTCATTCTGCGACTTCTTTACAAATTGGAAGTTTGTGGTGACTGTTTCCTCGTGCCCCCGACAACGAGCATTCTAAGTGACATACAGCAATGTATGCAATATTAGTTTATGATAGCAACGTTAACTATAGCGTTCGAAGTGTTCATAGTATTGTATACGTCTGCACAGGAAGACAAGGAAACACAGTCTAGCTTCAATATTATAAATTTGCATATGTATGTGGATAAACTCAGACTTATGTTGATAATCATTTTGAATATTTAGCAGTACTGTACTCATTGGTGTTAAACTCGTTTTCAACCAATAATTCCCACAGCCACAGGAAGTACTTGTGGTACCTCTTAGACAACGCAGTGCTACCAGACGAAAAGATCAAACTAACACAAACTGTGGGAAGTTTGTTTTACAACCTTCGTACCAGGACAAAGAACTTTTCCTATTTGCGATATCTGTGAAAGTTGCTGCATAAGACGATTTAAGAAGAAACTAAATTCCTTCAGCTACGACAGTGTTTAAAGAAATCGTCTTAACGGCACTAAATAGTGGTTTGTGAATGGTTTACTGGCCGTACTCTGCCTCATTTCGCAGGTTGGAAGGCAAAAAGCTTACTGACAAATTTCACACAAGGAAATGGAGGACGAAATGTCTCCCACTGGAAGGCTATTCTGTTTTAGTTAAATGATTACAAAATCAGGTAAAACGAACAGTGAGGTTGTCAGTATAAACACATTACTGTTGTCAGTATCATGTCGCACTGCCCAGAGCATGTAATTATATAGGGCCCGTTTAGGTCAGGCATATTGTATACAGAAGTGGAAGAGAGAGCACCACTAAATTCTACCATCCGTATTCATTGTACACACAGAAAATACTGAAACAATAAAATTATAGAGCCCAATAAGTGAATTGCGTATTATCCGATGAGAAAGAGCACTGGCAAACTGTCTTCGCTACATTAGGTTTTTTAAACTGGCGTCACTCTGAGCTAGAATTTATGGTCAGCGACTAACTGTAAGGTCAATAAGTCGGATACGGGTTTTCCAACAGCGAAATACTTTCTTACATTATAGAAGCGAATACTGAATTTGAACTAATGCTGTGAACATTTAGAACTGGGATAGCTTGGAATGAAATTCCTTCAGTTTATTGCAAAGGAAACGAATTGATCTTCTACAACAATCTGTCATACACAACTTGAAACAGGTCACGTCGACCAAATCATATGTAAGAACTGACAGCGATGTGTCTCGGAAGGCAGTATGATTCGTTGGCTTTTGGTTTGGTACTACTCTACAGCCATTTCTTGGCGCAAATAAATGAAGAAAGGCAGAGCGTTTCTGTTCTCAAGTAACGTCTTCAGCAATTACTTTAGTTCTAATGTAATCTACGAGTAATTGCTGATGTTTGATATTAACATGAAAAGGAATCCGCAGACAGGGAAAGTACCTGTTCTTGGGCAACTGCTTCTATAATGACCAAAAGGCATTAAATGATCTTCAAGCACATGTGTTCCAGCAGCGGTATGAAGAAAATTATAGTAATAATGACGGTAATATTCGAATTATGATGTAACTTCACACTTCACAGTGGATTTTCTAGAACTAAGAAATTATCTGAATTAATGAAAATTTCAAAATGGCTTCACATCGGTGCTATGATGCCTAGAAGAGTCTTTACATCCTACTGACATGAGAATAGTATAATCTCCGCGTCAGATGCTTGCTTCTCCTGAACCATTTAATAGACTCGCATCTTTTCCACCGTGACTAATTTTGTAAGCTAAGTACATCATTCGTTACAGCACATTCCTGGGGCTTTGAAATGTGGCCACAATGGTCAGGGGGAACGAACTATCACAGGTGCGATGCGTGGGTTCATCAATTTATTTCTAAGACGCACAAACAGACTTATTTTACCTCTGGTAACATCAAGAGAAAGACGTTATAATCCAGAATCCGCATTAATCATCACGTTTCTTCATTACCAACCGGGCAGAGCCGGTTTATGTTTGGAAATGACATAGGAGGAGGTCATTTTAAACAGAAATACTGTCGCCAGTAAACTTTCCTACATTATGAAATTTTATTTTATTTAATGGACAGACAGCCATTTAAAGGAACAATGCTCTTATTTTACTTGTACTTGTTTGAACTTTAGACGTACAAAAATTTGGTGCTGGACTGTGATTTGAATTCATATCTCCACTTTTGAGAATCTGAATCTGTCGGAACAGTATACTTCAATCATGTCGATCCTTTTTCCAAGACTGCAATCATCTCTAGGTCTCCTCCAAAGGTAAGTATGGGCTTCCGAATACTGGTGCAGTAAAAAAATTTCATAATTTTCTTTCAAGCCCCATCAATTGCACACCAGCGTCCTACTGAAACTTAACGTGCGTGCTTAATGTCTGTTCATGTGTTTCCAACAATCGCAATAGGTGGTGTTATTTTTAGTCAAACACGCAATCAACTTACTTTTGGTGAGTAACCAATTGATACTTAAGCTATATTCGTGGATGATAAAGAAGGACGGAAGGTGTGCTGTTCGATTGTCGCTCAGGCACAAAAATTTGTAACCTTATTTCAGATTAAAACACCTAGCAGCTGGTAAGAAAGACCGATATGTAACGTTTGATTTTACTTAGCTAACAATTTGATTACGTTTTGGCTTCGTATCTCCGTCACAGAACTTCACATCATGCGCTTCATCTTTGTTACGTCCGAATGGAGGTATATCAGACATCTTTCCTGGTTAGTTCAGGGACGAAAGGGTCTTTATAGGAGTCCCGGTTTTTACAGAAACCGTCGCCTTTTATTTTCAAGTTTAGATTTGGTTACTGATATTGGTGAAATTTTCTGTAATTCATGACTCTTCACGGCTAGACAGCAATATGATATGATTAGATTAGATTAGATTTAATTAGATTAATACATATTCCATAGTTCTTAAATAGGACATTTTGTAATGATGTGGATCATGTCATTTTAATGAAAGATTCCTTTACATACCATGATTCAATTTGTTTACAAGAAGTTTTTTCTCTCTCTCTCTCTCTTTTTTAATTTTTATCTCTCTCCATTTCTCTCTCTCTCCCTCTCCTCTCTCTATCTCTCTCTGTCTCTCCTCTCTCTCTCTCTCTCTCTCTCTCTCTCTCTCTATCTCTTTCTCTCTCTCTCTCTTTCTCTCTCTCTCTCTTTCTCTCTCTCTCTCTCTCTCTCACACACACACACACACACACACACACACACATTCTCTTTTATGTTCATTTGTTTGTTGTGCTCGTCTATTGGTGAGGCACGAAAACGTCAGTGAATGAGTTTCTTTGTTTTTAGTACACTTCCGAAAGAAATATAAAAACAATTATAACAGTTACTGATTAATGATGCTTAGTGTGAGGTCAGTTCTGAGTATTATTAGGAACTACGCTCCAGTCCCAAAACCTAGCTACAGAAATGCGAAACAGGCGTATTGCGTTTCCAGGCCGTAGTAGCCTCGTCTTCGATACGCCGCTCATGGCCACTTCCCAGCCCACTTTAGGATCACATCGGTTCGTCCTCTTCCTGCTGGTATTGTAACTGAGATTTGGCAACAAGGCAAGGTATGTTTGGCAACGCTGTGATCGACAAGTTACTTCCAGGTGTGCACGGGATTAAACCTCAAAGTTCACTTGATTTTTCATGTCATTTCCATTGAATAATGTGAGCTTTTATTACTAGAGGTGTAACAAAAGATAGTACATTTTACAGGTTTCAGCCCAGGAAATTCATTTCACGTGGCCATCGTAACTAATCTCGTCCTTTAGTGATTTACAAGTTATAGATACTATTTGCTTCGTAAGAAGAAGCCAAGACTTACACCGTAGCTCTGTGGTAATGTACTGACCTGTGAAAAACCGTCTGTTAAGGTTTGCGGTTCCAGTATAGCTGACTGTAACGTTCTTATCCCTTCTGTGGAAGAGATAAAAGCACTCAGATCAAACATCGATAACGAAATCGCAAGAAAATACTTTCGGCTCATAGTGAAATGGTGAAAAACTCACAGTGCTTCACAACAGGTAATGTCTCTTTCCACTGCTGACAAGTAAATTTTGGGTTTCTAGGAAAACATAACTTTATTTATGAAATGCCTCATTTGCATACCTCTTTAGTATGACACAGGATACCAATCACACACAGACGCAATCAAAATCTAAGTGTGTAGTATTTCACTAAATCGTGCCGATAGAGGAACGCTTGTGTACAGATACTCAGTTTTATTAATACAGACTTTCGTCGTAAGGTTATCGTGGGAACTTTTTATTTTATTTCTTATAACACAGTGCACAATTTTCGGAAGTGTGGTGTCACCGCCAGACACCACACTTGCTAGGTGGTAGCCTTTAAATCGGCCGCGGTCCGGTAGTATACGTCAGACCCGCGTGTCGCCACTATCAGTGATTGCACACCGAGCGCGGCCACACGGCAGGTCTAGAGAGACTTCCTAGCACTCGCCCCAGTTGTACAGCCGACTTAGCTAGCGATGGTTCACTGACTTCTACGCTCTCATGTGCCGAGACGATAGTTAGCATAGCCTTCAGCTACGTCATTTGCTACGACCTAGCAAGGCGAGATTATCAGTACTATTGATATTGTGAATCATGTAATGTCAAGAGCGACGTTCGTCATTAATTGATTAAAGTCAAGTATTCACCCATCTACGTCCGTTGTTTCTAAATTCTAATTGCTTTGTCATGTTCCAGACCTCACGCCAGCCTGCGTGAGCTAAAACGCGTGCTTTTCGGCTTCCTTTAGTAAGACGGTGTTGGCTCTCTTGCCAACCACAACATTGGCGACAAGAGTAAAAGTATTCTTATCTAAATTGCCCTGATTTACTTGTGTATAGGCTTCGCCACAATCTCCAGATATACTGTCTGAATTTTGTCGCTTACAGAATCATCAGACGCGGGCTTTACTGGATGCCCTTGGACAGCTCACCCAGGGTCAACGTGCGATGCAAAACGATTCAGCAGCAGTCGCTTTACCGCTAACGCAGCCAGAACACTCTGTTGCACCCACTTTCCGACCTTTTGATGCTGCACTGGAAAGCTGGACGGAGTGGTCACTCCAATTTGGATTCCATCTCGAGGCCTACTGAATTCAAGGTAACGAGCGGCAGCCTTTTTTGTTATCGTCGGTCGGCGTGACCACGTACCGTGTGATAGTCAAATTATTTCCCCGACGCGACGTAGCAACTCTGTCCTACGAAGAAATTTTGTCTGCGTTGGATGCATATTTCAAAGAATCAGTCAATGTACACTCCTGGAAATTGAAATAAGAACACCGTGAATTCATTGTCCCAGGAAGGGGAAACTTTATTGACACATTCCTGGGGTCAGATACATCACATGATCACACTGACAGAACCACAGGCACATAGACACAGGCAGCAGAGCATGCACAATGTCGGCACTAGTACAGTGTATATCCACCTTTCGCTACAATGCAGGCTGCCATTCTGCCATGGAGACGATCGTAGAGATGCTGGATGTAGTCCTGTGGAACGGCTTTCCATGCCATTTCCACCTGGCGCCTCAGTCTGACCAGCGTTCGTGCTGGACGTTCAGACCGCGTGAGACGACGCTTCATCCAGTCCCAAACATGCTCAATGGGGGACAGATCCGGAGATCTTGCTGGCCAGGGTAGTTGACTTACACCTTCTAGAGCACGTTGGGTGACACGGGATACAGGCGGACGTGCATTGTCCTGTTGGAACAGCAAGTTCCCTTGCCGGTCTAGGAATGGTAGAACGATGGGTTCGATGACGGTTTGGATGTACCAGTGTCCCCTCGACGATCACCAGAGGTGTACGGCCAGTGTAGGAGATCGCTGCCCACACCATGATGCCGGGTGTTGGCCCTGTGTGCCTCGGTCGTATGCAGTCCTGATTGTGGCGCTCACCTGCACAGCGCCAAACACGCATACGACCATCATTGGCACCAAGGCAGAAGGGACTCTCATCGCTGAAGACGACACGTCTCCATTCGTCCCTCCATTCACGCCTGTCGTGACACCACTGGAGGCGGTCTGTACGATGTTGGGGCGTGAGCGGAAGACGGCCTAACGGTGTGCGTGACCGTAGCCCAGTTTCATGGAGACGGTTGCGAATGGTCCTCGCCGATACCCCAGGAGCAACAGTGTCCCTAATTTGCTGGGAAGTGGCGGTGCGGCCCTCTACTGCACTGCGTAGGATCCTACGGTCTTGGCGTGCATCCGTGCGTCGCTGCGGTCCGGTCCCAGGTCGACGGGCACGTGCACCTTCCGCCGACCACTGGCGACAACATCGATGTACTGTGGAGACCTCACGCCCCACGTGTTGAGCAATTCGGCGGTACGTCCACCCGGCCTCCCGCATGCCCACTATACGCCCTCGCTCAAAGTCCGTCGACTGCACATACGGTTCACGTCCACGCTGTCGCGGCATGCTACCAGTGTTAAAGACTGCGATGGAGCTCCGTATGCCACGGCATACTGGCTGACACTGACGGCGGCGGTGCACAAATTCTGCGCAGCTAACGCCATTCGACGGCCAACACCGCGGTTCCTGGTGTGTCCGCTGTGCCGTGCGTGTGATCATTGCTTGTACAACCCTCTCGCAGTGTCCGGAGCAAGTATGGTGGGTCTGACACACCGGTGTCAATGTGTTCTTTTTTCCATTTCCAGGAGTGTAGTTGCCAAACGATATACCTTCTTTCGTACAAAACGTACGACAGGTCAGACTAATCGGGAGTGGGTTGCAATCTTGCAAGGCCTTACTACAGATCGTGATTTTGAGTGTCAATGTGGACTCCCTGATTCAGATATTATGGTACGTGATGCAATCGCACAGAACGTCTCTGAGTGATGGACATATTGGATCGGCAGGACACACTTGACGTTGCTCAGGAATCGTTTGAAACTTCGCCAGCATCGTGTCAAGTTAACCGGCCCGCCGGGCGAGCTGCACGGAGCAGTGAACAGCCCTCGCGCCCGGCGGCGCCGCTGCCGCCAGGCTCTCAGCCACGTGTACCGCGCCGGCAATCAAACGCAGTGATCAAATAATGCCCGCGGTGTGCTACTAAACATTCGCGTGAGAATTGTCCGTCACGCCAAGCTATTCGCTTTCATTGTGATAAAAAAGGACATGTTCAGAGTGTTTGCCAGAAAAAGCTCAGATCGGAAGCTCAAAACCGTTCCAGGCCCTTTGCTTCGCGCCGGAATCGGAATCGAACCAAGGATACTCAGGCTCGCGAACATTCGCCCATGGAAATTCATGTAGTTCATTCCACTCCGGCCAGTGCCACTCTCTCTAACAGTGACTGTGTTCGTCCCAAAAATAGTGTGCGTCGACATCGCCGGAACATCCGTCAAGTCGCAAGTGATATGTACCAGTGTCAGTTCACGCTGCACGAGACAGTCAGCAGGACAGTAAACTTTTTGTAGAGTGGGACATTAACGGAAAAGTGATACCATTCCAGCTCTATACCGGAGCAGCAGTTTTACTGATCAATCAAAACACTTACAAACTGCTGGGCACACCCCCGTTGCGTGCTACAAATGTTAACTACTTATTCCGGTCACGCGATCCCTGTGTTAGGACAGTGCAGCCTTCTTGCAACATACATAGGACAAACAAAACTTGTGTCATTTTACGTCCTTCGTTCTTCTTCTGCAGTGAACTTGTATGGTTTCGATTTATTTCAGTTGTTTAACTTGTCTATAGTAAATCAGGTCCTATCAGTGAACCAGACTGTGCCTTCCGACAATGTTTCTCGTCTATGTGAAGAATTTGCAGACATTTCTGCACCGGGCCACGCTTGCGCTAAGAACTATGAAGCACATTTGGAACTGAAAGTAAACGAGCAACCGAAATTTTTCAGAGCGCGCAATGTTCCCCACGCTTTGCGTGATGAGGTCGCTAAAACATTAGACGATTTGGAATCACAAGGTGTAATTGAACGTGTGCAAGCTTCTCTCTGGGCATCACGCTTAGTAATATTGCCAAAAGCTTCCGGAAAGTTGAGACTTTGTGTGGACTTAAAGGCAACATTGAATCCACATCTAGTGATTGCTACTTTTCATTTACCCCGCCCGGAAGATCTTTTTGACAAACTGTGCCAGGGCAAATATTTTTCGAAGTCGGACCTAGCAGATGCGTACTTGCAATTACCGGTGGACGAAGAAATCCAGAGCGTTTTTATGGTTAACACGCATTTTGGGTTGTATCAATTCAAACGACTGCCATTCGGGTGTGCATCCGCCCCTGTATTGTTTCAGCAATTTCTACAAACTGTTTGTGCGTCGGTCCCTACTGCAGCACATTATCTGGACAATATTGTGATCTCTGGAAAGACGGAAGAACAACATTTGACCCATTTCAGAACATTATACCAGGTCTTGCGACAAAATGGTATTCGCTTGCGGAAGGACAAATGTGTGCTTTTTGCTCGGGATTTGCCATACCTGGGACATGTAATCAATGCCCAAGGCATACATCCAAGTCCCACGCACCTTCGCGCTATACAAGACTTGCCTACGCCGCAGAATTTCAAGCAGCTGCAGAGCGTTCTGGGAAAAATTGCTTATTATAACAGATATATTCCGAATGCCTCTTCCATTTCAGCTCCGCTTCATCGCTTACGCCGTAAAGGTGTTCCATTCGTCTGGACGACGGAATGCGGACGCGCCTTTCGCCAGTTGAAATCGGCGTTGCCTTACGCCATTCGATCCTCAGAAGCCCTTCTTGTTGATGATGGATGCATCGGATTTCGGGATCGGTGCTGTGCTTTCGCACAAAGATGGATCGCATGATCGCCCTATTGCCTTTGGGTCGAAATTGCTCTCGTCTGCTCACAGAAATTATTCACAGATCGAGAAAGAAACATAGGCCCTCGTATTTGGTGTTACAAAGTTTCACGATTTCTTATATGGTCTTCACTTTACCATAATCACAGGCCACGAACCTTTGACATCGCTTTTTCATCGGATCAAGCCTGTACCTCCACGTACAGCGCAGAAATTCATTCGCTGCTCTATTTTCCTCTCGCAGTACCGCTACGATATCTTGTATCAGTCCACTGCTAAGCACGGAAACGCCGATGCATTGTCCCGCTTGCCTGTTGCTTAGGATAGGGCATTCGATTCCTCCGAACTTGCTTGCATGTTCATTGATGCGGAAACCTATGACGTGGTCGAATCCTTTCCGATTGATTTTCGTCGTGTAGCTACAGCCACAGCTGCCGACCCAGTCCTTGCTCCCTTTCTGAGTTTTGTTGCTACGAAATGGCCCTTGTCAAAAACATTGATCGGGGACCCGTTGGTTCGCCGATTTTTTGCTCACAAGGAGAGACTTTTTGTACGACGTGGTGTTTTGCTGTTGCCTTCTGATAATGATCAGTCCAGGTCGTGGTCCCACGTTCGTTACAGTCCTCTGTATTACAGCTTCTCCACCAAGAACATTGGGGTATAGTGAGAACGAAACAACTTGCTCGTCAGCACTGTACTTGGTTCTGAATCGATGCCGCGATTAAGAATATGTGCTCTTCTTGCATGGTGTGTGGCGAACAACAATCAGCACCACCGCGGAAATTCTTTCCCTGGCCAAAAGCCACTTTCCCTTGGCACCGCTAACACATCGATTTTGCTGGTCCATTCTGGAATGCTCGATGGTTGGTTGTGGTAGATTCATTTACTAATTTTTCTTTTGTTGTCCGGATGTCTTCACGACGTCATCTGCCACCATCCAAGAGTTATTCGATATCTTTTGCATTGAAGGTCTTCCACAGACTATTGTTTCCGACAATGGATCACAATTCATGTCCGCAGAATTTCAGTCATTCTGCAGGGCCAATGGTATTCAACATCTGACGTCCGTGCCGTTTTCGCCACAGTCAAGCGGTGCCGCTGAACGAATGGTCAGGTCTTTCAAGTCACAGATGTTGAAGTTGAAAGAGTCGCATTCTCGGGAGGACGCGTTATTGCTCTTTTTGTCCTCGTATCGCTCTCAGCCCCAATATGGTCGTTTGCCGGCTCATTTGCTCCACGGTCGTCATCATCGAACCTTGATTTCTTTGCTACATCTGCCGCATCAGGTTCCTATACAGTGGCAGACACCTGCTTTTGCTCCAGGTGACGTTGTCTACTATCGCCACTATCGAGGTTCAAGGCGTTGGCTCGCAGGACGCATTTTTCGCTGCCTCGGAAACGCTATGTATCTGGTTTTGGGGGCCTCTGGTGAGGTGCGTCGACATCTCAATCAGCTTCGCCTCTGTCGTCGCACTGGATCTGCCGAACGCCGTCTGCTTTCAGCGACGGTGCCGTCCGGTTTAGCGCCCCTGGGACCCATCTACTGGCTCGCCTCAGCCCCAGTTGTTACCGACGCTGTCTTCCATTTTCCCCCAAGGCGACGCGCCGCCGCAGCCGCCTGTTCTCCTGCCGGCGACTCCCGCAGTGGACGCTTCGCTGCAACCGCCGGGCGCCTCCCAGGGTCACGCGCCGCCGGTCGCTTCCAGTGACCAGTAGTCCTCCGACATGGAACTCTTGACCGCTCCGTCTTCGCCCGCTGGGTGCCCCGGCCCGATGGAGGTCGACCCTTCGGCCCCTACTGTCTCTCCGCGGACGCATACACCGCATATTGACGTGCACCCTGGAGCAGGTTTTCAGGCGTTTCCTACACTCCTGCGGTCCGAAAGGAAGGTTGCGGGTGGCACAGCCGCGCCTGTTGTTAGGCTCCCCACCTCGTCGCATACGTCAACATGCAGTCCTCTTCAGGGCGGGCGGAAGCCTTATGCCACACCGTACGCCGATTTGCGGGGGAGGAATGTGGTGTCACAGCCAGACACCACACTTGCTAGGTGGTAGCATTTAAATCGGCCGCGTTCCGGTAGTATACGTCGGACCCGCGTATCTTCACTATCAGTGATTGCAGACCGAGCGCTACCACACGACATATCTAGAGACTTCCTAGCACTCGCCCCAGTTGTACAGCCGACTTTGCTAGCGATGGTTCACTGACAAAATACGCTACCATTTGCCGAGACGATGGTCAGCATAGCATTCAGCTACGTCATTTGATACGACCTAGCAAGGCGCCATTATCAGTACTATTGATATTGTGAAATGTGTAACGTCAGGAACGGCGCTCATCATTAATGGGATAAAGTTAAGTATTCCACCAGCTACGTCCGTTGTTTCTAAATGCAAATTCCCTTGTCATGTTCCAGACCTCACGCCAGCCTGCATGTGCTAAAACGCGTGCATTTCGGCCTCCTTTAGTAACACGGTGTTGGCTCTCCTGCCAACAGGTTTCTTTTAGTGTTTTTAAAACAAAGTAAACATGAGAGAGAAATTAATCATCAACGATACATGCGAGTTCTTTGATGTTATCTATAACAGTCTGACGATGCACGTGCAATTTATTGATTACATGCATGTAAAAAAAAAAACTTGTTCTGAGTTAAAACTGGCAAACAAGGTTTGAAGAAGAATAAAAGGCACTACCACACAACGGACAATATAGAAAATACTTTTCTAACGTATTTTGGGACGTTGCACTCTTCCCATACATAGCGCAAGAGTTTCGAGATGCATTTGCTACCTGGCCGTCTATTAAACCTGAAAATAACAAAATGTCGCAGAGGTTAGCCCTTTTTCCACATGCGACTATTTTGAGTTGAGAAGTGAAGGGAATGATGTTCAAAGGTCTATTAGATTGATAACTAGAGTAGACAGCAGAATAGCATTTAAAGAAATGTAGCACTGAATGAACTTTAACTCGCATCAGGGTATCTAAAGTGCACGACACTTACTCTTACCCTACTAGCTTACATATAGCTGCAGCAGCTCCAGAACTGCCTCATTCCACACTGCTGTGAGATAATGCATATGGCCTGATCTAGACATCTGAGAGACAGACAGTTACAGCTTTTCTTTTGCACTGAACGACGTTTTCAACAGTCAGATAGCGCAATAGAGTAGCTCAAGTGGAAAGGGACACTTCTTAATTAAATTTCTGCATCCTACACTGTAGGCAGCTCTGTGTAGACGGCAGTTACATGATTTTATTTGGGTGATCACAAAATAGAGTCGAATGTATGCAGTGGGTAACCGAGGCAGCTAGTTCATTGTGATTCGGTCGACCAAGTAAATGACTGTACTGACCAGGCTGCAAACCACTATAGGGAGTCTTTGTGTGAGAATTCTCATCCAGCGTGGCGCAACGGCGTTATGGTAGAAAAATGAGGCACAGAGTAAATAGCACGATGGTCTGTTGGCTTGATGTTAGGTTTGCATTCTTGTGGTCTGGGTTCGATTCCAACATCTGTCGATGGTTTTTGATAGGTAGAGACAGATTTAATTTTCCTGCTATGACAAGTGAAGAAGGTATAATAGTATTGTAGTCTGAACTTCACATTAAACGTGATATTCCTTCTCTACCAACTAGTCGTTAGGTCGAACCACAATAAAGTCAGGAGTGGTGACATGTAGAAACTCTATCACCAAAACTTTACTTATACTAGTTATTTATTTCTAGTGACGAAACAAACGCTATGTATGATCACAGGACACTTATTCCATCTTTTATTTGAGCTTATGTGTGTCGATGAAATTGGTTATGAACTGATAATGCAACTCAGACCGCCCTTAACGCGGAATTTCATCCGTTCGGGACAATACAGCTCGACTACAATTTGTTGTATGTTCAAAACTGCAGATTCCTCAACATCTTGACATATTGCGCGTGAATTAGTTCGAATCCTGGTCCGGCACTTAAGTATTATCAAGCTCTATCGTGTGAATACCTATCTGCTGGTGGAAAATATATATGGTTTTTAATAATAATTTTGATTGTTATTGTATTTTCATTCGTTGTAAAGACCAATGATATGTGAAGTTTCTGACTCCCAGTGAGACACAGGACTATTTGTGAGATCACTGTAAGTTCAAGGATGTTATTCCGAGTTGCTGGTGGAGAAATATTTGGTAGCTGACGTCTCTTTGCGTGTAGTCAACAACGATGTGTGGGGTTCGATTTTCCAGTCACCACTGAACTCTTCGTCATATTATTTCTAGTTCAAACATGCTCACATTTCGCTGCGGGCGTTACAAACCCATATTTGACGTTCGTTTTCTCTAGAATGTAACAACGACAGGAGCTGGTTGAGGTCCTGGGAAGGCAAAACTGATGTTTCGTCTTGTCATTTCAGTTAAAACATCTAGTTACTGCCGAGAAATACCGATATGTCACAGTTGATTGCGCTTTGACATCAATCCGATTAGGTTCTGGGTTGTTATACCTGTCCAACGCAAAGTTTTACCTCACGGCATTTCAAGTAAATTATTGTGAAGAAGCAATATTTACCGTAGTTCCTTAACAGGGACAATAGATGCTGCGTAGAAATTTGCGTCCGTTAAAATTTTTACGTTATGTAATTTATTTTGATATTTACTAACTGACACTGCCTAAAGGGAAGCAGTGGTTGGGAAGGGAGTGAGACAGGGTTGTGGGTTGTTCCCGATGCTATTCAATCTGTATTTTGAGCAAGCAGTAAAGGAAACAAAAGAAAAGTGCGGAATAGGTATTACAATCCATGGAGAAGAAATAAAAAATTTTAAGGTTCGCCGATGACATCGTAATTCTGTCAGAGACAGCAAAGGACTAGGAAAAGCAGTTGAACGGAATGGACAGTGTCTTGGAAGGAGGATATAAGATGAACATCAACAAAAGTAAAACGAAGGTAATGAAATGTAGTCGAATTAAGTAGGGGGTTGCTGAGGAAATTAGATTAGGAAATGAGACACTTAAAGTAGTAAAGGAGTTTTGCTATTTGGGGAGCAAAATAACTGATGATGGTCGAAGTAGAGAGGATATAAAATGTAGACTGGCAATGGCAAGGAAAGCGTCTCTGAAGAAGAGAAATTTATAAACATCGAGTATAGATTTAAGCGTTAGGAAGTCGTTTGTGAAAGTATTTGTATGAAGTGTAGCCATGTATGTAAGTGAAACATGGACGATAAAGGGTTTAGACAAGAAGAGAATAGAAGCTTTCGAAATGTGGTGCTACAGAAGAATGTTGAAAATTAGATGGGTAGATCACATAACTAATGAGGAGGTATTGAATAGAATTGTGGAGAAAAGAAGTTTGTGACACAATTTGACTAGAAGAAGGGATCGGTTGGTAGGACATGTTCTGAGGCATGAAGGGATCACAAATTTAGTACTGGATGGAGCGTGGAGTATAAAAATCGTAGAGGGAGATCAAGAGATGAATACACATGCAGATTCAGAAGGATGTAGGCTGCAGTAGATACTGGGAGATGAAGAAACTTGCACTGGATAGAGTAGCATGGAGAGCTCCATCAAACCAGTCTCAGGACTGAAGACCGCAACAACAACAACTGTCTAAAATCGTGGTATATCACTCTCTGTATGCCTAGTCAGGTATGAGTGTTAGTTTCCATCAGTCATGAAATCTGCTTAGTCTGTATAACCTGGGTTTGAATCCACATGCACAACGAGACGGTTCATCGTGTCATTTGAATTTCATACAAATTTTCAACTTGCTACTCGTGAATAACTTAAATTTGTAATGTCGTTTTGTTTTAAATAATGAGAACGATATGTTACTGTGAAGAGGAAATCATGACTACGAAGAACGTACTACGTGCATTACTGATGTGACGTAATAATGAGAGTGGTAACATTTCAGGTATGTTATTTATTGCAATAAATGTGAGCTTACAAACCTTAAGGACAATCTTACCTGTCATAAGGAGTTCCCTGATATTTGTGGTATCGCGGTATTACTTTACATCTTGAGTTATTGTGATACAGAGCAGTGTTTTCTAGCAGTGACTTGTTACAACCATTTTCAATAGTCAAACGACTGTAGTGAGGGACGATTAGAGCACCTACTAGACAGCTGCGTTATGTGGTTTGTATTCGAATCATGCCAAATGCAATTTAGGTCGTTCGGATACTTTTGAGCATGACTGTACATTTAGAAATGTAGTGAAAAACACATATAAATTACATTCCTCTTAGAGAGTAAACAGGCGTACTGCATACACAGAAGAGGCAAAAAGTATTCCGGTTATAATACGTCCAGACGGCCACATTCTGTGATGTCTCGTTCTCCTACACTTTTACTATTGTATAGAAATGCTCACTTAAATTGCATGCAAACAGTCAACCAGTGGCTCTGCTTCGGAGTCGATTATCTCCAGCTTCTCGATGATATCGATCCTACCGACGTACTGTCAGTAAAAAACTGAAAAAAAATTCCTGTATTTACATTCAGTTTGTCCCATATAAAATCGGTGCCCCTCACGCCTGAGGTTCTAGTATCAATGGACTAACGAAAAATGAATAGTAATAGTAACGAAAAAAAGAGACAGTTTGTAAAAATGAGAGAGTTTGTAAGAGATGCTGGAAGTGGCCGCCTTAGGCATTCAGGCATTGCTTAATTCGTGTGATGACGTTACCGGCAACACGCTGTATTTCTGCAGGTGTGATGTTAATTTCTCCAGCAATGCTCCGTTTAAGACAATATGTTGACAAGGATTGTCACCATACACGTCGCTTTTCAGTGTGCCCCGTACATTAAAATCACACGATGTTAAGCCAGGGAGTCTTGGGGCCAGAGGCGTCTACTGAGAAGCCTGTCTTTATGGCAGTCGTGGTGATGTGGCGATTACTTTGGTTGGATGTGTGAGCGGTTCCTCCATCTTGTTGGAATGCTGCATATATCTACTCTGCATCTGTAAACTGTGTATAGAAAGAATTAAAGACCTCTAGGAATCTGGCTCTGTTTAAGGTGTAATGGGAAATCAGAGGCCCTATAATGTCCATGCCACACAATGCATACCAAACACCTATCTTTTCCGAGTGGGCAGGTTCTTCATGTAGAACATGTAGGTTGTTCTGCGAATAGTATCTGCGATTCTGGTAGGTTACATTTGTGACAAATGAAGCCAGTTTTCATCTAACTTGATGTAAAGTGGTCCAAGTAAATGTAACTGATCCTCAAGTTTCAACTCTTGCGCCACGCTTGCTCATTGGCGTTAAATTTCAAGTATTTTAGCACAGGTTGACACGATGTACATGCACCAAGCTGCTGCGATAACAAAGACGTTCTGGGACTTCTCTTAATGTCCGTGGAAATTCGGTCTAGAGTTTCAGGGTGACCACTGTCGGTCACCTACTGCTTTGCATATTGTGAACGGATTCTGCAATCCTCCATTTGTTGTACAGATCTTGAACAGTGCTGGTCATCGAGAGTTTCCTACCGTGATACTTCGCTTGAAACATTTCCTTACATACTTTCATGGAGCCTGTCTATATACTGCACTCCATAATATCAATTCGTTGTTGTAGTGCAAACTGCCCCGTAAGAGTAGGACCGATCTTCTGCAACAATTCATCGCGAACACCTAGACGCAGTCAAATTTCAGATGAAATGCAATGTAGACAACTTTCGAGACGGGGTAGCCACTTTACAAGCAATGCGACTAGATATGATTAATGGAAGAGTGTCTCATGTGGTACAACCTGTACGTTCAGAAACCAATACCTCTTAATATATGGGCTGTTTTCCTTGTGAGGGACCTATATTTGTCCATGTCCCTTGAGTTGGGAAGTCGCGGCCTGCCTATTCTCCCACATCGCTTAGACAGTCATGTTAGTGATGCTCTCATATCGGCGCAATGATAGCAGGCACGGTCGGTACCGTCTGCGCCGTTGTTGCCACAGATCCGAGCCACTGTTGGACACTGCAAATCAAGAGTGAGCCAGTCACTCGTACTGCTACATACGCAGTACACCTCACGTAGGTCAGCGCCATTTCTGCTCTGGGATAATGTACATTGCTTCGCCGGGAGTCAACGCGAGGTTCACAGGTGTGATAGAGACTGTGAGCCGAGAGAGACAGAGACAGAGGGAGAGAGAGCGCATCAAAAAAGTGGTATGCTATCGTGCTTTCAAGTGGACGCCATTACTGGCCAACCTGTGTCAGCAGAAGCTCCTATGTCGGCAAAACAAATAGCTGGAGCGGTCTCCTCCACGAGTAAGTCAAGAGGAGGGAATGATTTAGCAGCTGCCAGTGGCACCCAGGTGGTGTAGAGCCTCGATACTGTGCACTGCGTAACTTACAAGCAGTGTGTTGGTCGTGTTAACTAGAAAACAATATCATGCACAGAAGCCCGGAGGCGTAGGAGGCCCATAGGAAAGACTAGCCACGGCGCGTACACCGCAAGACTGGACCTCAGTTCACTCGCTCGCTCTGCTCAGCAGATTACCTATGCTTCAAAATCTGTAACTTAGAATTTATGTACAAACGAGAATTGCGTCACCTTCTGCAATCCGCTATAAAGGAGTCTTACAGATTAACGGAACTACCTCGAAACATACAACTTTGCGGTGTAATTTAAGATCTATGTTCGACATAAGTGTTATAAGGGCTTATTTATGGCATTCTCTCTTCTTCTTAACATTCCTCATTTCATACAAGGTGTACGGCCTCATGCAACCGATAATCATTTAGGGCTGATTTTGGGTTTTTTTCTACCTGTAACAGCCGTTCACTTTAGCACTAGAAATCAGCAAGTCTCCATAATAGCGGATTCCAATGAGCAGTGGAATTCTAGTTTGTACTTAAATTGTCAGTTATGAATTAACACATTTCGGAACACATTTTTTCCCTTGAGCTGATCTAGCGAGCGATTTCGGGCCTATCTTTGTGACGTAGGCGCCGCGGCCTGTCTATCTCGTGACCCTCTGTGGTTAAATGTGTGACGAGGTACAGTTGTTGACTGACTGTAAGCTTGGCGTGCAGCTGTGTTCTCTGTAAACTGGAACCTATTTATCCGTTAAATTACACGGCTTTAGTCTGATTAGTTCTATTCTCTGTGAACGAGAACCTATTTATCAGTAAAATAACATCCCATGAGCGTTATTAATCGTATTTTTTGTGGGCGAAGACTTATCTATTAAGTTACATGCAGTAAGCGTGATTAATTCCATTATAAACAAGTCATTTGTTTCTATAACACGATTACAGATTTTTGGTACCATTTCTACGAAGAAAATAAAGTTATTAATTGCTATCTGTGAGTGATCAACTGTATGTGTTACCGTACAGGAATTTATTGAGAAATATGTGTAGGCAGTTTCGTAGTGCACTGACGATAGCTTGATGTAGTAACTACTTGGTGATGTGAGTTTATACGAATGTGTTATTTAGACGACCGTAATTCAGTCAGAGACTCGTTTCAGTACTTTGTGCTCTGTTGCAGACGTTACATCTGTTTAGAGCCATGGAGCATGTATTGTAAATGTTGCTGTTGCTGCCTGGTTACCAAAGCGCAAAAGTTTGATTTTCAATCTGCTTACAGTATGTAAGATAACTTAGTTAAGAACCCTATGACAGGCCGATTACTGCTCTATGCCGTCTTTCCCCGGACCATTTTCAGAGGTACACCTCATGATGGTCCTCACCACTGCCTGTATGCTCCACAATCTATCATTGCCCACCAACACTGATCTGATTCCCCAGTCAGCTTGAGTGTTGTGGGTTAGCATGGTCTCTGTGCTAGTTAGTGATGCCTTTACTCTGGTACTAGCACTGTCGGGTCTTGTATGTTATGTTTCAATCCATGTCAAATCAATTCTTTCAGGCCCATAAACACATCATTCACACGGACGTATCTGCACAAACAGCTGTAGAGCAACTGTCAGTCCACTTCCGCGCACACCAGGAGGAAAACTTGCAGACCAGAAGCCGAACGTTGATTGGCGGACAGCTACCAATCCTTGACGACATGGACATCCACGAATAGCCTCTTCCCTTCCATCTGCCCTTACGTCATGACTAGCCAATCATATTTGATGTCCAATTAAAAGTTTTACATCAGTGACGTCAGACATCGATAGACTGTAATAAATAGAAGCACCAATCCCTATGCAAAACCAGTGTTGCCTGAGGAAGGCCGTTGCAATTCGGGCGAAACGTCGGTTTAAGTTGATTATTGTTGTTAGTTTTTAGCAATGACGCGGCATAATACCCAGAATAATTTAAATCACTGTAGCACCGGCTGCGGAAGCCTACGCTCTTATAATACAGGGTACGTTCCGAAAGTAATGCAATTGAATTTCCCGCGCCGCTCCTAGTAGTCGGAGTGGGAGCGGGCCACATGGAGTAGGTGGGGGAGACGCTAAGCTTTGCCGCGAAACCGGTTTCAGTGCGCGCCGACCGTGTCACGGAAAAAATGGAATCGAGCAACGTTACGCGATTAAGTTTTGTGCTAAACTGAACAAATCTTTTGAGGAGACTAACAAAATGATTCGTGAGGCTTATGGGGACTCTGCTCTGTCCTACTCACAAGTTTCGAGGTGGTTAAAGGCCTTTAAGCCCAAAAAGGCATGAATGAGCAAATCAAAAGTGAAAACAATGCTCATTGTCTTTTTCGACAGCAAAGGAGTGGTCCATAAGGAGTTTGTTCCTCAATGACAGACAGTTAACGCTGCCTACTACGTGAATGTGCTGGAAAGACTCTGCAAAAGGGTCGTCAGGACGAGAAAGGACATCTCCGCTACCTGGCAACTCCATCACGACAACGCGCCTTGCCACAACGCGCTACGAGTCCGCGAGTTCCTGGCTAAACACCAGGTGCCAACGCTGCCCGCCCCCCCCCCCCCCCCTATAGTCCTGACCTCGCCCCAGCTGACTTCTTTTTGTTTCCTAGGATTAAGTCAGCCCTGAAAGGAACCCGTTTTTCGTCCATAGACGAGATCCAATCCGCCGTGACGAAGACCTCGCGAGAGGTCCCAGAAGACGCCTTCCAGGGCGCGCACCGGTCATGGCAGAGTCGCTGGAAAAAATGTGTAGAGGCCCAAGGACAGTACTTTGAAGAATTTTAAGTGTTTGTGCAAATCTGTTCAATAAATTACTTTAAAAAAAATAATTGCATTACTTTCGGAACGCACCCTGTAGTGAATATTGTTTTTCTGTGTTGCTGATTAATACTTCAGTGTACATTTAAACACATGTTACAACATAGCGGATTTTTCGTCTGCATTTGGACCATTGTTGCAATATCTACACATACAGTGCCATATATTTACAAAGATTACACTTAATCTGTATGTTCCCTTTTGAAGCATATTACACCATAGTTATCTATGTATTTTTTTTTCATGACTACCGCATAAGATATTGTCTTGCTGCCCCAAGAAGATCACAGTGCAATTCGCGTACAGAAACTCATTTCCTGTCTTACGCAGCAGTGATTTCAGAAAGAACGTTGTGTTTGTCACGTCCTAAGGATGAATGTCAGCTGTGTGGTCTTTCTGTCATTTGTGTCATTATATTTGATATTTGCTTTTCGACTAAGGATATGGTATTTTCTAATTTACAAACTTAAGTTCCTTAGAGTCTATTATAATAGAAGAACGTCCTTGAAACAGCCAATGTGGTTGCATTAGGCATACGTTAGTGAATTCTGATTGTTTAAATTGTGTCCGAGAAGACTGCAGAGACCAAGAAGTTGAACATAGAATAACTGCAACTTCCGATATATTGGTCAGGGTCGTGTCCAACTATCTTGTCAGTGTCACACTGTGAGGGTGACTGTGGGTGCACGTGAATATTTTTCTGTGTTGTATGGAAACTTTTAGCTTTAGTTCAGATGGGAGTTTGGCCACGTGGAAACCCCTCCCTTTTCAATCAATATTTTTATATTATATCTACATCATAGGGTTCTTCATGTTAATGACACATTACCTCAACTCTAAGTTAGCCATACGCTATGCAAAATAAATCTATTGCGAGTGGGGATTTATGGAAGATGTCAAGCCCTTTGGAAGAGTTCTTCTTCATTTATGTTGGATATATGAGGCTGATTCTGTGAGAGCGGGCAGGTTAGTGACATGAAACAACGGTGACTGCGTACCGAGAGCTTCGACGTCTTGTTGCCCTGGCGACTTTAGGTGATGGAACTTAGGTCCATGTTTTTGTACTTTCTTGGATCTGTTTCGCTATCACTTCATGTACCTGAGCACACTACACAGGGTTCGCCAGCTGGCGATAACACCTGGCTCTCTAGGCGAATGCTTAGAAGGATGCAGCCCTGTAACAATGGGTGCTACTGATGCAAGCTTAAGCACCGATGAAATATTGACGGCAGACCGACCACCTGCTGAGGGTAACGCCAAGCTGCAGCTATTGTCCTACGAGATAGAAGGGACTGCATCCCTTTCGGGGTCGGACCTGCGTGTCGGGCCAGTGCCACGCAAATCGGTTTTTGGCAGTGAGGGTGCGATGTGGCAGACGCTCGATGTTTGCTAGTGGAACGGCTAGTCCACCGGTATTATCTGTATTACTCTTCCCACAATTTCGTATTCGGAACAGCAGGAAGGGCAACACAATGGCGCTCACATAGGCAGCTTATTCCGTTAGGGAGTTCTCACGCCTGTGCCTCCACGTGTGTGCTAAATGTGAGCACATTGATAGGAGGACGTCGATGTGAGCAAACTGATTGGGGGACGCTCTTCGATGTCCTCCACCACTCGGGGAGGGGGGGGGGGGGGGTACGATGTACTGTGGATTGCTGGTAGTTGTACGGTGATTCTGCTTATACGTTTAACTCGCATAGAGGTTATAGTGATAATACTCTTGGCTCTCACGCGATTGAGCTGCATCGACGTGACCTACATTTCGAATGCAGCTGTGCAGAACACAATGCGGCGAATGTGTTCCGGAGTGCTGGACACCTAATACGTGTTTCTTTGTCTCTGTCACCTTGGCAGACAAGTCAGTTTCCCGAGCCGAACAGACGAACGGATATTTTGTGCTTTCTAACACAAATCCGTGCATGCAATCCCACCGGTTTCTGTAGCACAAGACTGAGGTCAGCCACCCTGATCACCAGCTTGCAGAACTATGCAGCCCCGATCGGGGCCTACACACACGACAGCATCTGTATGTGCTGCCAGCTCAGGCACGTTAGGAAATGTCGCCTTCAGCAGCGTGCACACCTGCATAGTGGCACTAGCAGACGTCATTTGACCCTCCTTAACTAAATCGAAAATACCTGAATTCTATCGATAAAATAGAAATGACTCATGCTGCATGGTGCATAAAAGATTGAATGAATAAAATTTTAACAATAACCCCCGCAAAGTTTCAAAGGTAACCCTTAAAGCAATAGGCAATTTCATTACTCCTGAGTATCAAATTGAATTACACCAAGTCAGCACAAGTAATTATGAATTAGAAACCAAGTTCAATTCCGCTGAACAAAACTGACTTGAACATGAAACACACAGAAATATTTAGCAATATAGCTAACCGAAAATACATGATACAGTGATTTATACAACATGGAGGTTAATTCCGATTGTTGATTGAGCCTAAACACTACACTCACCAAGCCTGTTCATCTAGTGCTATTGACTTTGCTCCAGTAACTCTAGGTTGCGCCTGCATTCTGTTGCCATACACCGCAGATTACATTTGAGGGCCATCACCCAATAAATCTGAGCAATGTGCTTCTCAGGCAGTACTGATCAAGCAACCGGAATAATATCCAGTTCTAGCAATTTGCTCACAGAGTAAACGTTTCATGTGGCTGCCAGCACTTGCCCATGAATGACCAACCTTCAGCTGTCGGTCTTAAACGAGAGCTGGGCGCGCGGATGCCCCGATTAGATACGAAATATGCCGTTGCTTAGTTGCAAAGCTGTTATATCTAGCTTTCGATTACATATCGAAAGTGGACTGTACTCGGACTGTTATTATAACAAACTGCTGTCACATCGTCTTCACTGTTGACAACTATCTGCTTCTTTGCTTCAACACAGATGCCATTTCAATACATTTACTGCCAACGAAGACCCCTTATTACGCCAAATTGCTGTCACATCTTCATCATCGTTGACAGCTATCTGTTTCTTTGTTTCTACACAGATATCACTTCTATAAACGAACTGTAAACGAAGATAGTTACCATTGTGCTTCCTAAGAACCAATTGCTCCATAATACGAAATAATAATGATCCAAAAGTACCTGTGGTAGAGGAATGGCATCTTTAGCTAGTAACCGAAACAGCCTGGGTGCAAGGTTCGAACAATGTCTCTGCTTATGTTCTGAATAAAAATTATCATCAATGAATACCGCAGACTTCTAGCTTAAGAAGTCATCCTTATTCTGCCCACAGCCATGTCAAAAAGGGCAGAGGAGCGGACAGAGTCTTATGGCACTCTGTTGCCCCTGGGCTGTAACGTGCCCCTAAAGGTGGAAGAATCAGAAATTATCAACGGCATGAGGATGCTGTAAACCACTGCGCTAAAGGCCAATAGTGTGTACGCACAAGAAATGTGGTCTGTAATTCAATGAGAGCTATTTTGATCTCTCCTTTGCAAAAGATTCCTGACCAGTTCCCCCTTCGGATCACAGGGAGGAACTGCCGAGGTGGAGATGACCGTGAGAAATATACTGAAAAACAAACGAAAGTGTAACTTTCTACTAGCCTGGGCGTTAAATGTCCGAATTTTGAATTTGGCAGGGAAGCGAGGAAATCTGAAAAGGGAAATGCTAACCCTCGGTCAACATGTGCTGGGGATCAGTGAATTTAAACCGAAAGTAGATTAGGATTTCGGCTCAGAGGAATATAGGTCAATATCAACAGCAACAGAAAGTGTCAGTACGATTCAACATGAACGGAAAAATATGGCAGACAGTGAACTATTGTAAACAGTTCAGTTTAGTAACAGGGTTGTTAGCATTAGTTTCGACAACTTACCTTCGTTGACCACAGCATTTCTGGTATATGTACCGACATGGTACACAAAAGATGAAATGACAGGTCTAAGATACGTGAGGGAGTGAAACGAGCTTAAATGGGCAGGAATAGAAGAAAGCATTACGGGTGAATATGAGGTTTTCATTAGGAATGAGAGAGCAGAAAAGTTAATTGAGTTTAGCAATAACTTTCAGATGGTAATAACGAATACTCTATTCCAGAATCACACTAGAAGCAGCTATTTCTGGAAAAGATTCTTAGACACGGAAAGGTTCCACGTGAATTACATCAAGGTCAGGCAGTGATTCCGAAATATTGGACTGTATTCTTACGAACGAGCAGCTATAGACGCAGGTCAGAATTTACAAATGCTGAAGAGCAGCCAGTTGTTGAACAGAATGGTACAGAAGAATCAGTATGGATTTAAGTGAGATGATGAAGTACTGAGGAGTGATAGGTAGCGTTGAGGTCCGCTAAGGATGTGGATACCGTTACCAGAAGCTTCAGAATAGGAAGTGATTTGGGCATCTTCAAAAAGAACAATCACAAATGTTGGACTACCAGACAAACGTACAGGGAAGGTAACTGCGAAAAACATTGGGTACAGGACAATTACTTCAGTTGTTCGACGAAGGAAGGAAGGGCAGAAGTACTCGCGGTATACAAAAAAAGTCAATATAAATCCCTTAGGAAAAAAATAAACTCTCAGATAAGAGGAAATGAAAACATTTCATGTGACAAAGGCCTCCCGTCGGATAGACCGTTCGCCGGGTGCAAGTCTTTCGATTTGACGCCACTTCGGCTACTTGCGCGTCGATGGGAATGAAATGATGATGAGTAGGACAACACTCAGTCCCTGAGCGGAGAAAATATCCCACCCAGCCGGGAATCTAGCTTGGGCCCCGAGGATTGACATTCTGTCGTGCTGATTACTCAGCTAGCGGGGGCAGACGTAAGGCTAAATGAATACAGGAAGGAAGTTAATGGATATAAAAAAAATTATAGTCGAAAGGACTCAGTCAGCATACAGAAAAGACGAAATATTCTTTGATTACATTAAAAACAAAATTAGTAACATTAAAAGTGCACTGGGGATTCCACCGTTAAACTTAGATGAGACATGATCGAATAGGTGGAAGGATTAAAGGCCTCTGTCAGGGGAGGATGGATCTGATGTTATTACAGCAGAAGAAATTGGAATCAATGTGAGGTTCCTGCATTGAGGTTAAAATTGAAAAGGGCTCTAGAAGACTTGACAGTAAATAAGGCAGAACGGAAACTCCATAGGAATTTCTAAAGCCATTGTAGAATGTGGCAACCGAAAAACTGTTCATGTTGATGTATAGAGTATATGAGACAGCTGGCGATATACGTTGAGACTTAGGAAAAAAAATCATCCACACAATTCCGTTGCAGGCAGATCCAATAAGAGCGAGCACTACCGCACTAACAATTTAGAAGTAACGCATCCAAACTGCTGATAAGGACATTATAAAGAACAATGGGACAGGAAACAGGATCTGTTAGGTGACGATCAGTTTGGCTTTCAGAATGAGTAAGGTACCAGAGAACATATCTGACGTAGCGATTAATAATGGTAGCACGACTGAAAAAATCAAGATTAGTGCATTGGATATATCGATCTAGAAAAAGCGTTAGACAATATGAAGTGGTACAAGAAGCTCGAAATTCTGAGAAGAGTTTGAGTAATCGATAGGGAAAGACGTTTACTCTACAATATGTGCAAGAACCAAGGCGACACAAGAAGATCAAGAAACAAATGCTTGGATTAAAAAAGGCGTAAGAAAGGAAAGGAATCATTCGCCCATGCTATTCAGTCAGTAAATCTAAGAAGCAGTGACGGATAGGTTCAAGAGTGGGATTAAAATTCCGGGTGACAGTGTATCAATAATACGATTTGCCAGTAACATTGCTATTTTTGCATGAGAGATTTTCTATTAAACTGTCTAGAAATAAATTTCAGAATAATTTATGCATATTTCTTTTATCAGTGTAGTCCTTTTTTTACACTGTCCAACAACTGCAGACCATATTCAGTGCCGTAAGTACGGAAACGCCTTCCTGTCATTTCTGTTTTTGCTGTAATGGCCTGCAGAATCGATAGCCCACGCTGGAAGGTTAAACAAGAGAGTTTTCTTAAAAGGAAAGGGCTGGATCAAAAAGATTTTAGGTCAGAACTGAGTTTCTGCATCAGGTAACCAAATCAGAATTCATATCTCCCAATGTACAAATTCCGGGCGGTTCGCGTGGACAGCTGTCTGCCAAAGCGGAGACGCTTCCATTTGTGCGACACTATCATTCCCTTTCAATTTATTTTCACGATTTTTTGGGGTGATTTCTGCCTCTGTGCTTCACCAGATATAAGATTATATCATCTAGATGTACGCTAAACAGCACAGTTCTCTGTGAAACTGAAGAAGAATTACACAGTGTGTTGAATGGAATGAACAACCAAATGAGTACTGGATACTGATAGAAAATTGGTAAACGACAAAAGTAATCACAAGTAGCATGAGTGGGAATAGTGAGAAGCTTAACATCGAAATATGTGATCGGGATGTACTTGAGGTAAGGTATGTATTCTACCTTCGCAGCAAAACAACCCACGACGGACGAAACAAGGAGGATATGAGAAATAGGCTAGCACAGAGAAAGAAGGCACACCTGGTCAACAGAGGTTTACTGGTATCATAGACCTTAACTGAAAAAGAAATCTCTAACGATGCACGTCTGGAGCACAGTATTTCATGGTCGTGAACATAGGAGAATAAGAAGCGTTGAAGAAGTGGTGCTTCATAAGAATGCTGAAAATTGGGTGGGCTGTAAAGATAAGGGGGTTATCCGCTAAATCCGCCTAGAAAGGAACATATAGAAGACACTGACAAGAACACGGGACAGGGTGACAGAACGTGGGTGAGGCTATCAGGGAATTAAGTCCATGATACAACAGGGAGCTGTGAAGTGTGAACACTGTAGGGTACACAGATTTTAACACTTCCAACAAACAATTGAGGACGTAGGTGCAAGTGCTGTTCTAAGATGAAGAGATTAGCGCGAGAGGATTTCATGGTGGACAGCATAAAACCGGCCAGAAGACTGATCACAAAAAAAAAAATTGCCTTGAATTAGCACAGGCTCGTACACACACATAGAAGGCTAACTGATCATTAAATTCTCATTAGCTTAATCACTGTCGAGTTTACTGTGATAGTGTTATTGATGTTAGTGTCGGGTTGGTTGTTGACTATTAGGATGTACCTGCACGTCTACTGTAGCATGATTATTGACACTGATGTTGGGTTAGTTGCTGACTATGTACCTGCATGCATAGATTTCATACTACATTCGATTAACGGAATTTAATTTAGTTACAAATCTCGTCTGAAACTAGTATAAAATCAGGAGGCATAATTCTAGCTGATTTAAGTACATGACTTTCTATAAAAATGTAGATTAACTAGGTACGAGAGAGGAAAGCGTCAGGTTTATATTGTAACACACAAATGTCTTTGCTACCGATAACAGTTCACTATGTTCAAATTATAGCTTCTTGGAAAGATGACTTACTTTCTTTTATTATTAAATTTATCTCACAAGTTCAATTTACAAACTGTAACTGCATTTGAAAATTTTACAACGTGAATATAATTGGAAGGCAACTTTTGTTGCTGATTTTCATTGGATTACCAGCGATGTAATATAAATAAGATCCTACCTCGCAATGTAGAGTTTCAGATATCGCGGGTTGCTGGCGAAAAGAACACTTGACCACAGTTAAACGGCGGTGCCTCGTTCTAGAAATTAAATATAACAGAAAATTTACTTACACACAAAATACTGCTCAATAAAATCCTTGAGTACGTGATATTTTCTGTTCAGTCCAGGAATGACTTAGGAACAGGATTCAGTCATAGACATCGTTCAAAACGGAGCACGCAAATTTAACAACTAACACTCCCACAGTTGACAGATTGAATATAGCAGTGACATAGTCTCAGAAAATAACATCAATAATTTACATTCCCATAAAAATATTCCTTTAAGACTCTTGTCGACATATTTTAAAGTTTTCGAATTTTAATGCGTTTTATGAGCTCCCAAATTTTAGTTCTTACTTGTCTGCGGAGGTATGAATTCGTCTACCTCCAATGGAAGAGTATGTAGCATCCACTTATCTGTAGTGATCGCTCATATGTATGCCACAGCCTACCTACACATCTCTCTTTTTTTGATGAATAATTAATCATTATTTCACTTGCATTATCTTTTCTTTCATTCCGTCCATCCAGATTTCCTTAATATGATGAAAAAAGAATTGTAGCTCTTCCTGTGTCTTCTTTTCATCCTTCTTATTTGATAACCTTCTTATGTCGATTGACTCTGACCACGTAAGTTTACACACTTATACAATTTTAAAATGATATGCAGTTTTCAGTACTAAGTCACCTCTAGGAAATAATTTGTAACAAGCAGCGAACTAAAATTATTAGAAATGTAAAACTGTTTATGTCGGCAAATATCTCGCTATATTTTGCGTTGATTGATTCATGTTATTTGATGAAAAGCTCGTAAACAACGAATCTTGAAAAAATTCACCAAACATGAAAACTCACAATAGTTTTGCAACAGCGATTATCTGAAAACGACGAAGAGGAAGATACAAACTGCAGACAAACCGTAACACTATAATACTTACAAGATATTATGATTCAAGTAGTATCACATTTTTTCACTCTCCTCGAAAGTGTAGTAGATACTGAACGGCTATAAGAAACAAATTTCAGTAATTGTAACATCCGATATTCCGTTAAGTCTTGGAAGGAAACGATTATTTGATACAGAAAAACAGATAATTGTGCCAGAGGGTTCACAGGTAATGGGCCCTTAGGCGAATCAAGACAACGTTACAGGAATTCTTAGGTCCAATGCACATGTTTCTGCAGTTTGTGTTACGCAAAACAGCCCGAAACCATACTTACGAATACAAAACAAACTTCCGTGTGAGCATTTGTGAGAGATGATGTGTAACATTGGCTGCCTGTGCTAATGCATTTTCCATCTGTCTGCTGTATGCTTACCCGCATACAAATTCTCCACACCCACATAACATACTATTATGTTTCAGTTGTTGTGGGCTGGAGTACAATTAAACATGACGTGGCTTCGTAGTGTGGCTTCACAAAAGTTACGTGCTTACGGGGAAAAGTAGAGAAGGTTCTGAAATACACGAACGTAGAGACCAAATTTATTAATAACTAGCTGTTGCCCACAGGTGCGTTAGTGTATCATTTTTTATATAGTGTTGAGTAATGGTCAGTAAGTAAGCTACTGTATGTACCGCAACATCAGCTACGCTCGTGTGCAAGCCTGTTCGGGTGAGCATATCTCATGAAGTCCGACTCCCTCTGCCCCTTTCAATATGTTCAAACGCCCAATGCGTAGTCATACGCAACGTCGCTGCCAGCAGTGTGTCGATATGGACATCGGCACGAGCGCGAATCTATGCATCGTGCTGTTGAAGTAGTTACACATTACACAACGTGTACATTATGAAACAAATAGTGCGTAAGTATGGACCAAACACATGGAAGGTTTGTGATACATGGGCTTCATTATTCTCAACCATATCACGTGGCACATACAAACCAATAAAAGCTGTTTCACAAATATGACATGGTTCGAAAGTCGAAGAGTAAGTAGTTTTTTAAAACAGTAAGTTAGTTGAGAAATTTCTACACCATTCGGTATAAAAAAACAGCTTTGAGGCTAGGTGACTGTCTATCACGATTGTTGTTCAACTGTAGCACGGGATACATAATGAGAGAATGGCAAAAAGATAACTGAAAGAACATGACAATTCGAAGTGCTAAAAATAACATAAGTTTGTATTGCTTCAGATTTGCTGACGATCTTGCTCTCCTAACCAATAATGTTGAAGAAACCACGCAAGAACTTAAATCACTACTAGATAAAGCAAAGAAAATTGCCTCATAATAACATTTCAAGAAACAGAGATTACGCTAACTGATCCCGTACCCACAAACAAAATTACAATACGAAAACAAAAAATCAAAATTGTGGATACATGAATGTATACGTAAAATCGCAGTTTACAATCTAAATGAGAAACCAGTATGGCAAACAAGAATAAAAAGCTGAAGAAAGCACATTATATTTCCAAGAACACCTACAACACATAAAGCCCATTCATAGATGCGAGATTATACCTTATAAAATATCTTCAAAACAGGTAATACAGTAAAATTGACGAAATACTAAAGACGAGTAACTAGAACATAAATACATAATCAATATCAAGGAAATGACCATTGAAGAAGTCTTCAGATGAAACGGAGTACAAGAAAACAGAACCAGTAATGAGCACGATCAGGAAGCAGGGTATCTAATTCTTTGGACATCAGATGAGAACACTAAGAAACACAATTTGTAAGGGAATAATAGAAAAATGTCGAATAGCAGAGCAATATTGCATAGATCACAGAAATTAAGGACAATATAAGAGATCTCCAAAATTTGGTAGACGACTTAAGAAAACAAAACAGAGAAAACCAGAATACTGCAAGACACACAAACCAGGCTACAAATGAAGATCAATAAGAGCGTTACAGGAAGAGTGATCTCAGATGAAAAAAGACACAAAATATCTGAAACAATGAAGAAGTATTGGGCAAACAAAAGAACAAAATACCCTTCTTAAATTAAGATTTTATAGCACTCGCTGTATAACTACAGCACTACTAAATTTCTTAGTGAATTACTTTTGAACTGCATTGTACTACTGAATAGCAACAACCTGTATAAATATTTGTATAACTAACTAGAGTAGTCCAATAAAGGCCATAAAATAAAAATAAATAATGATGAATGTCATTATAGTGGCTGATTCTCTCAGGACGAGTATTTCGACTCAGTGATAATGCCGAACGTCAAAATGCCAAAACGGCTGTAGGTGAGTGGGTATGGTATTATAATATGGAGGGTTTATGCCATTTTTCCATTGGAGTTGTGGTAGTTATCGGAGACACCATGACACTTGTTGACTATCTGGATATTGTTGCGAACCACGTGCATTTATCCATGCTCGTGCCAACGAGATTCCGTCCTCGGCCTAGAATCTCATTGACTGGAGTATATTTTTCTTCAGCAATGGGTCCCGTTTGGAACTGAGCTCCCAAGACCAGCGAAGACGGTCCTACAGACGCCCCAGATATCGGTGGTGTACCTGCGTGACTGTAGCCAGCCATACGGCCCACAGCCATGAGTGATGATTTACACTGCCATTTTATATCATAGCAAGTCCACTATGGTGGTAAACCGTAACACCATTTTGTTGATGGAATGTTGTTGATCGCAAGCCACCGTGGGCTTACATTTCGGCAAGATGAGGCCGAACGAACCACAGACCGTGAGAGTTTCTACTCCCTGTCTTCGTGCTTTCCACACCGAACCATGGCCAGCAAGCTGGCCAGATCTCTCCCTAATTTTGAATATTTCGAAGGGAGGGAGGAAGATGAAGATTTAACGTCAAGTCAGCAGAGACATCACTAGAGACGGAGCACAGGATCGGATTACGAAAGGATACGGATGCCAATCGGTAGTGTCCTTTAAAAGCAACAGTCCTTACATTTACCATGAGCGATTTAAGGAAATCAAGGAGAAACTAAAACTATATGGCCGGACGGAAATTTGAACCGTCATCCTCCCAAATGTGATTACAGTGTGCTAATCTCTGCGCCACCTCGCTCGATACAATGTTTCGATCACTGTGGACAGGATGTTCGGATCATCTCGGGGTGTTCACTGTCTAACGTGCCAAATGAATAGAATCTGGCCGAGTAACTGCTTCTATAATGACCAGAGCTGGACCACCACGTGACTGATTTGCTCAATTTGTGAAGCTATTTCTGTTGAATAAAGAAGAAATATGTTCGTGAAATTGTAATGTTTCTCAGTACATGTATGTAACTTCTACCAATTTCCGTCGCATTCTAGTAATTCCTTTTTTTCATTTTATTTACATGAATGTAATATAGCCGTGCGGTTCTAGGCGCTTCAGTTTGGAACCGCGTGACCGCTACGGTCGCAGGTTTGAATCCTGCCTCTGGCATGGATGTGTGTGATGTCCTTAGGTTAGTTAGGTTTACGTAGTTCTACGTTCTAGGTGACTGATGACTTCAGAAGTTAAGTCCCATAGTGCTCAGAGCGATTTGAACCATTTTTGAATGTATTATAGGTACTCATAACGAAGAAGTATTAGAAATAATACAAGTAAATACATGAAGAATCAAGTACCTACACAGCTAATTCCCGTGACTCACCAACGTATTCTGTAGCACTTCAATTGACTTTTTCCAGCCAGTGACATGGAGCTCCTGTAGCTCGTCCTTGCTTTATCCCACTGCAGCCAAGAATGATTCCTATCGGACACTCAAAAACATGCAGTCCTTTCGCACAAAAATGCTCTATTCTGAAATGACCAAATCAGTTCGTCAGTTCCTTCACGGCAGGTGAGACCAACTTCCACTGTTGCAAATACTACCCCTATGTCCGCCGCTTCGCACAAGTATGCACATGTCAAAAATATTTCAGACGTGTATATATTCCAAAAAAAATTTGAACGTGTTTCTACATCTGAATGATGATGTCTATTCAAATTTAGCGCCAGTCACATAACAGTGGCGCCTTTAGTGTGACTGTGAGGTGCATATCACGTTTCCTTTAAATACGCACTTTAACAGTTCGTGAGCGTTAGATACGTTTGATATTAGACGTAATGAGTTGCCTGTAAGATGTCAAAAGACGCCATTGTCGTCACCTCACTGAGTTTGAACGAAGTCGTGTAATAGCGCTACGAGAAGCTGGATGTCATTCTGCGATATTTAAGGAAGACTAGAGGGGAATGTAGCCACTATGCATGGTTGGTGGTCACGAGAATGTAACGTTGCAAGACAACTGGTCTCCAGACGACCACGTGCGACTGCCGAGAGGGAAGACCACCGTGTTCGGCATATGTGTCTGGTGCATCGTACTGCAGTTGCAACAGCAATATGAGCAGCATTTTGCACCACAGTGACACAACGAACTGTTACAAATGCGCTGCTTCAAGAACAGCCAGACGTGTTATAGCGTGCATTCCGCTGACGCAGAACTACCGCCATTAGCGATTTCAGTGGTGTGAAGCCATAGCTCATTGGTGGTCAGGGTGGAAGTGTGTTGTATTTTCGATGAAAGGAGACTCTGCCTCGGTGCCAGTGATGGCCATGTGATGGGTAGAAGGAGACCATTTGAGGGCCTGAAACGAACTTTACTAGAGCTAGTCAGATGGATTTACACCTGGAGCTATGGTCTAGGGTGCGATTTCTTATGCCAGCATGAGCACTTATGCCACGCACCCTGGCGGTTCAACTTACAGTGCAGCCTTTCATGAACTTCTTTCCAGGAGGTACTTCCCAACCGAATAACGCTGGTTCAGATATCGTTGCAGTGTCGAAACGTCGGCCGGCTCCATCACTACATCTGTCTCCAATGGAGCAACTGTCGGACTTTATCGGACGGCAACTCCTGCGTCATCCGCAAAAAGCGTTAACCACCTTTGGATTGACCAACCAAGTGAAATTGTCGTGGAACTTCATCACACAAAGTGACATCCGCAGCTACACAACACAGTGCATACCAGTATTTCACAGTTGTTCATGTACCAGCATTTCATATTTCCTCTCACTTATCTCCTGCTTACATCAGCCTGTGATCTTGCATTATTAATTACTTATATATATTACCTAGACCAATGTACTCCCGAAAATTCATTGCCTATCACTAATCAATTTTTGGTGTCTCCGTCAACTGGCTAACTTTCCGCTTCCCTGATGGTTACTGTTATGACCTCGTTTGCACGATGTGTGGAGCAGACGCCGTTCATGATCAGATAATTAAGATATTAATTTATCCTGCCTCTAATATAAAATAGCAATACTTCATTTTGTTGCTGTATTTTGTAGCATTAGCTTCTAACAGTAGATTTGAATGTAGTAATACGTATATACATATATAACTTAAAAATTTGTCACAGTCCAATACAATGTCTATTCAGATGGTGTCTTGCCCTGACCAGTATGAAAGTCTGTAAATGTTATTAAACTAGCAATCATACAAAATGGGCACAATGAATTTATGTTCGAACTGAAATACACACGGCGCTGGAGCTCCGGAGACAGGATGCTTGCATCTCATTGGCAGCAATGTAATCGTGCCGCGGTGGTGACTCTAGGAAGGCGGCGGCGTAACTGGCATCGCACGTGGATGAAATTGAGGCCGAATCGATAACGGCTGATACCACAGTAACATTGTCTTTGTTTACGCTGTGTCTTTACATTCACAATAAAATATCCCTAACCCATGCATATGTGCGAAGTAAATGCGTGCATATCCGAAGGAACCGACGTGGCTGATGACTACATCTGTCGTAAATATTGCGAATTAGAATTGCGTTCTAAGATCTTATATTGATGTTATGTGTTGGCGGGTTCGAGACCCAGTCCGGCCCAAATTTTCGTTTGTCGCCAACATCTGACCCAGTGTACATTCATAAAGATTCTCCTCTGTTCTGCACCATACGGGTGTAGTGTGGTCGCTAAATGTATGTCTTGCATTGAGTCCCCCGGCATCATCTTTGGCCCCGAATCATGCAGGTAAAATTACTGGCTCCCTGCTAACGATGTAGATGATGCACTGAACAACCCCAAATATGGGACAGATTCCTGTTCATTCTTATCAATTAAAGCACGGCAAATAATTACAGAAACTAAACATAAACAGCTTGTAACTGGACGATTCAACATGTCACCTTCTCATACGGCTTCCATTGTCGCCTCTACCCCTAGCGTAAGGGTTTAGTAATCCCACAGTACTTGTATGCAAATAAGGAGTAATGTACGTACATTATTTGATTACAATCTCTACAGGCGTTTATGTATCACCCATTTTGACTCCAGATCTTCAGCCACTGGCGTGGTTGGACGTGTCTTTCTTTCTCAGTACATTTTGCCAGAAAGCAGGTGTGCTAATTTTGGTTGAAAAAGTGCTTCATCCGTAGCAGAGATGGGCTATAAGTCACCGTCCTTGTAAGTAATCGTGACTGACACTAATACGTCTAGTGAAACCAATAACTAAACATTGGATACTTACATCCAGTGTCACCGAAAACCTTTACATATGACATCTTCTCACCCAGATTCCATCCCGAGGGATAATTATCACGTAATACTGCCACAATATTTTTATGCAACTATTATCCTGTTATTGAATCAGTACGTGCAATATTTCATTGAAGTAGCTCCAGGCATTCGTGACTGAAGCTTCTACGTCAGTGACAGGGCAGGTACAGGGTGTTTCAAAAATGACCGGTATCTTTGAAACGGCAATACAAACTGAACGAGCAGCGATAGAAATACACCGTTTGTTGAAATATGCTTGGGACAACAGTACATTTTCAGGGGGACAAACTTTCGAAATTACAGTAGTTACAATTTTCAACAACAGATGGCGCTGCAAGTGATGTGAAAGATATAGAAGACAACGCAGTCTGTGGGTGCGCCATTATGTACATCGTCTTTCTGCTGTAGGCGTGTGCTGTTCACAATGTGCAAGTGTGCTGTGGACAACATGGTTTATTCCTTAGAACAGAGGATTTTTCTGGTGTTGGAATTCCACCGCCTAGAACACAGTGTTGTTGCAACAAGACGAAGTTTTCAACGGAGGTTTAATGTAACCAAAGGACCGAAAAGCGATACAATAAAGGATCAGTTTGAAAAATTTCAACGGACTGGGACGTGACGGATGAACGTGCAGGAAAGGTAGGGCGACCGCGTACGGCAACCACAGAGGGCAACACGCAGCTAGTGGAGCAGGTGATCCAACAGCGGCCTCGGGTTTCCGTTAGCCGTGTTGCAGCTGCGGTCCAAATGACGCCAACGTCCACATATCGTCTCATGCGCCGGAGTTTACACCTCTGTACATACAAAATTCAAACGCGGCAACCCCTCATCGCCGCTACCATTGCTGCACGAGAGACATTCGCTAACGATATAGTGCACAGGATTGATGACGGCGATATGAATGTGGGCAGCATTTGGTTTACTGACGAAGCTTATTTTTACCTGGACGGCTTCGTCAATAAACTGAACTGGCGCATATTGGGAACCGAAAAGCCCCATGTTCAGTCCCATCGTCCCTGCATCCTCAAAAAGTACTGGTCTGGGCCGCCATTTCTTCCAAAGGAATCATTGGCCCATTTTTCAGGTCCGAAACGATTTCTGCATCACGCTATCTGGACATTCTTCGTGAATTTGTGGCGGTACAAACTGCCTTAGACGACACTGAGAACACCTCGTTGTTTATGCAAGATGGTGCCCAGCCACGTCGCACGGCCGACGTCTTTAATTTCCTAAATGAATATTTCGGTGATCGTGAATTGCTTTGGGCTATCCGAAACATACAGGAGGCGGCGTGGATTGGCCTCACTATTCGCCAGACATGAACCCCTGTGACTTCTTTCTATGAGGATACTTGAAAGACCAGGTGTACCGCCAGAATCCAGAAACAATTGAACAGCTGAAGCAGTACATCTCATCTGCATGTGAAGCCATTCCGCCAGACACGTTGTCAAAGGTTTCGGGTAATTTCATTCCGAGACTACGCCATATTATTGCTACGCATGGTGGATATGTGGAAAATATCGTACTATAGAGTTTCCCAGACCGCAGCGCCATCTGTTGTTGACAATTGTAACTACTGTAATTTCGAAAGTTTGTCTGCCTGAAACCGTACTGTTGTCCCAAGCATATTGCAACAAACGGTGTAGTTCTATTGCTGCTCGTTTAGTTTGTATTGCCGTTTCAAATATACCGGTCATTTTTGAAACCCCCTGTAGATTTCCTAACAATGTTAAGTCTGCAGTTGCCATTGACTGAAGCAATCGCCGAAGACTACGTCTTCTTTGAGATTTGCTGTTTCATAGTACCAGAATGCATATAAATTAGTATTGTCTATACATCTGATAGTTGTACTTCCATAAATTATTCATCGAACTACTGTTACAATCTGACAGTCCATGACCAGTGCTATTCACTAACAAATCTGACTGCATCTGGAGTATAGAAGTGACTTCGCCCCAGCTGTTGCTTGGCTCAGACTTGCTTCTTCTGCACGAAAAGACTTCCTAACTTGGCTGTCGCTCTGCTCCATCAGCATTTGTTCAAGCTAAACTCCAAGGGGTGCTCCTACTTCCAGAGATATTTTACCATGTTCACAGTAAAACTTCAACTCAGCGAATCAACGAGCCTGCTATAATCTCCGTCTTCCTTCGATACTAACGCCCATTCCGGCACTTGCTGGCTTGTGACGGTCGCTTCCAAAGATAAGCCTTCTATCTGAATACGAAATTTTCCATTAACAATGAAATCTGGTCTCTTCAAGATCGCTGCGCTACCGAAATAAGGAAGCATAGCAGCACAGTTTGTATGACATTTGCGACCTTACGAAGCTGAGAGAGTCATTTTTTTTTTATCTGTGTTGATGTGATACAAGGAAGTTTGAAATGGGCGAAAAAAAAATGGCTCTGAGCACTATGGGACTTAACATCTGTGGTCATCAGTCCCCTAGAACTCAGAACTACTTAAACCTACCTAACCTAAGGAGATCACACACATCCGTGGCCGAGGCAGGACTCGAACCTGCGACCGTAGCAGTCGCGCGGTTCCGGACTGAGCGCCAGAACCGCTAGACCAACACGGCCGGCTAATGTGCGAAAAGATTTAGAAAGCGGTAACATAGTAGCAGTGATTTTGGTTCAACGTAGCACTATCCACATCTAACGAAACACATAAAACATTATCTCAGCCATTCCAGTACCGTGACAAGGAGTGAACTGGAGAGGACCATAGAGCGACGAAAGGAAGGGCGGGTAAGTCAGTGTAACTATTCCTCTGGTGTTGTAAGCTTCGACTGGTGGGTTAATTCTTAGATAATCAGAGGTATTACATTATTTTTGGCGACTGATCATTTCGAATTAAATATTAATAAAAATTAATTACGTTTTTTTCACGAATGATGACGTATTATGTTTTCCGTTGATTAAAATTCTTGTACGAAAAACGTTATTGAAAAGAAGAAATATGTCTTGGCAAGATTCTCACAGCTGTATGGTATGTAATTAATTGAGACTTCCTTTCCTAATGCAAGATTAGAGACTAAGAGAAACCTGTGGATGGGTTAACAGGTGTCTTGGTACCGAACAGAAGGCAGTTCGTGGTTGTACGACAGCTGCCATTTTAGTAAGTTTGAGGCACTAGAAAAACCCTACGCGTTTTGTCGTACTGGAAACACTGTTAGAATAAATTCTCTATATGATCCGCTCTTGAAGTTGTTATTAAAATGTTTTTATTTTGACGTATCGTCTGCTGTTAGAATAGTTTGAGAGTACAATTTCGCTTAAGTAAGGAAACCAGTTGGGTCCCTGACAACTGAAATAAGCTCTATTAACACTAAGATAGTAATGCAAGTGCTGCTAAGAAGCAGCAAGAACAACATCCGAAAATATGAGTATGTGGCAGGCTTGCACTTACATCACGCCAGCGCCACAGAATCTTCTAAAAAGATCTATATATTTATCCGCACTACGTGAATTCATTAGCCGTGAACAAAGCAATCGAAGTGCACTTCTTGAGGATTTCATAAATAAATCATCAGAAGTCGCAGTCACTACAATGTGTCGATGCCCTTATGTAAAAGCCGGTCATTTTTCACAAATTATGATTTGACGGGGTATAATCTTCAGTTCCAGCGCATAAGTACCTTTAGTCGGCTCTTTGTCGTTGCCATGTGAAAGTTAATAACTGGGTTTATTTGAAGAAAATGCGACACATATCAAATGGGATACACTTCGATACAAGTAAATGTTACAGATCTACCTCACTTCCTAGCAACATCGCACTGGAATCTCTCACTGAGTCATATGGTTTCCACAAACCACAGAAGCCAGAAGAAACTATGTACAGAAATTTTGGTTTCAAAAAATTGCGACTTCCATGGTCTTCATATTTCCTAGAAGTCTGACATTAGCGTCTCAATTAATCCTACACTGGACAAATGGGTATTCTCGGATGTGTGCTATTTGCGCTGAAGGCCTCCGTTGGTTGCCACCAAACTCACTGAACACATTTTGAAAATTTAATTTTAGAATTACGTTTCGACACCTGAATCAACAAAAATGGTTTGACAACTCCCATCTTCCGCCTAAATACTGGTTTCATTTTGACACTGCAGTACGATCATAATTCGTTCGAATACGCTGCGCTTTCAGTGACTGTACAAAGCGTAACTTTAACAGGAATAAATGTTACATAACCAAAGTATTTTATGTTTTGAGAATCCGAAGTTTTTGAAAGGCATGATGTTAATGAGAATTCCGCTAACAGCTCGTAAAATTCATATTTATTCAAAGTACTTACGGGCATTCAGCCAGGTTGAATTTTCGACAACTGCCGATATTTCGGCGGATGCACACTCCGCCATTTTCAAGGCTTAACTGCAGTTAAGCCTTGAAAATGGCGGAGTGTGCATCCGCCGAAATATCGGCAGTTGTCGAAAATTCAACCTGGCTGAATGCCCGTAAGTACTTTGAACATAGTTTACGCCAGGAGAAGCTCAGGTATCACTTCATATTTATTGGTACACATCCGATTTCCAAGCCTAAGGCAGCATAAACATGTGATCAGCATGGTAAAGAGTAATATACGGCACCTCAGCCTCGTGGGAATTAAAATTATTGAACGTAATATCTAAAATGTGCTCACTATGTTTAAAGGTCATAGGTATAACCATAATTCCTAATCAAAATGTATGATTCAGTTAATGTTGTCTACTTAATGTTGGCGGTGACAAAGATGTGCTGCATTAATTTTGGAAAGATATCTGATGGGAAACCATATTTTAAAATTCAGTACTTTACGGTGAGAGGACACAAAAATTTTAAAGGCAGATCGCCAATAAAATATAGTCATTGTTCATTCGACTAGTCGGTTCACAATACAAATTAGTGTGTGGAATGATATAAGATGGCACTCGGTTACCAGCGTGACAGCCTGGCAGCCCGGTTTTGGGAAGGGTACGAACGGCCCGCAAATTGACTAAGACGGACTAACAGGCTGGCGAAATAGAGACGGCGTGCCGTCATGTAGTCATGACTAGGAGCACTGCGTCAATCCCTTTGCAAACCAGAATAATACTGAAATATATTGCATCCTAATACTAAATCGAGTTAATAATCGAAGCTAGCCAAAATGCTATCGTGCCTTAATTCTAATCGATTATTCAACATGAATTTTTACAGAAGCTCTAAATTTGGCACAACGCAACTGTGTCCCGAAATCTGGCAGAAAAAGAGATTCTAGCCGTGCGAAAATTACACCAGTGGCAGACGCTGTCAGTAGGTTCACTGCGCTATAACAACGCAGATTTTATTGATCACAGTGCCACTACGGCAGAGTTACTAACACGATTTCCCGAAAATTATTCACAGAAGAAGACAAAGAAAAAATTTCATAATTCTGACTGGAACAGATCTACTGATAGCTGGTTATTTGCATTTCTGAAATCGGTACGTACTTTGGACGTCTCAGACGCTACGCGATAGTTCGGAATCGCTTATTATTCGCGTACAATCTTTGCTCAGAGTAGTTGCGTTGATGAATGATGTGTTCGTTTCGTCATTGCTGCTTGGCAGCGATAAGCGCAGGAGTTCTATCGTTAAGCAGTAGTGAGACAGACGCGGACCATAGGATTCGTGGCACTGTAGAAGTAAAGTTAAGTGCATCTGTGTTTAAGTAAAATGTTTCAATATTGTGAAACAGAGGAGAAGGATTTGACGAGTGAATTTGAATGAAATGAGTTTGAAGAGGAATTACTGTAATATTTTTTTTATTTAGCGATTAATTATATTTGTGAGATTAACAGTTGGTATCAATTTTGACCTTTTCCAGTGTTAATGAGTGTTGTAACAGGAATTAGATACAGATGAAAATATAAAAGATAATTTAAAAACAGTTTGTGAATGAAATATTTCACCTCAGAACACTGTCCACATCCTCGATCCAAATTATCTTTATTTAATGATTGTCTCGCCCCCTAATGTTTGTAAAATAGTTTACTTGGTGCCTTCAACGTTTCATTACTTTCTCAGCTACTGTAGATAGAAAATTGCAGCTCGCGCACAGAGAGCCGAAAACACCGCATTTACAAGCAATTACATTATGAAGCAAGATATTTTCACTTCGAGATCAATCTGCTAAGAAAATTATCAACGCAGAGTAACCATTTCGTAAGCAGTATTATTAGGCAGATCATTAACCACAGGGACCACTTCATGTAATTAGAGAAATTAATCGTTAAGTTCAGGATTTAATCCCTTTGCACACTTTTAGAGAGATTCATGTTTTATTCTCGCAGACAGTTATATTTGGTTTCTCTCGAGGTTGGAAATGCGCAATTACCCAAAGGTAATCAATAGCAAATTCACAACCAACCAAGCCAGTACCAGTTCCAAATCAATCGAAAATAAATGTTAAAAGGAAACTTTCACTTAGAAGTAAATATCCTCGGTGTAGCGAAGCAGCTTGAAACACATAAGAAATAAGGTCGAGATTGTATACTAGATAGGTTCCTCTCACAGTACGCTGAGACAATAGCTCCATAATTAGCAATCACATACAACCGTTCGCTCGTAGAAAGATCCGTACACAGAGACTGGAATGTTGCACAAGTCTAACCAGTACCCAAGACAGAAAATAGGAATAATGCGCTGCATTACAGATCAATGTCACTAATGTCTATTTTCAGTAGGATTTTGGAACAACACTGTGCCCTAATATTATCAACAACCTCGAAGAAAACGATTCATTGACAAATAGCAACACGGATTTCGAAAATATCGTTCTTATGAAACACAACTTTCTCTTTCACGAAGTAATCAGAGCTTATTTTCAAATTTCCAGAAGGCTTTCAACACCGTTCCTCACCAGTGACTAATAATTAAATTGAGTACCGCTGGAGTATCATCTCAATGGTATGGCTGCACTCGTGATCTGTCAGTTAGGTCACAGTTCATAATAACTCACGGAAAATCATCAATTAAATAGAAGTAATACCCGATTTTCTCCAAGGAAATACTATAGACCCTCTATATAGCCTCATCTACATAAATTATTTAGGAGACAATCTGAGATGTCGTCTCAGACGGTTTGCAGATAATTCTGTCACTTACCACCATTTGGACAAGATATCTGTTTAGTGCAAAAAGTGGCAGTTGGTTCTAAATGATGAAGAATATGAATTCATGCACTTGGGCTGCAAAGATAATCCGCTAAAATTCAGATAAAGGACAAATCACATGTATTTAAACGCTGTAAACTCAAGTAAGTATTTAGGGATTCCGGTTACGAATAACATAAATTGGATCGATCACAAAGGTAATCTTTTGTGGAAAACAGACTAAAGACAGGATTTATTAGCAAAACACTTACAAAACGTAACAAATCTACTAAAAGGACTGCTTACAGTATGCTTGTCCACCCTCTTCTGGAGTAAAGCCGTGCAGTGTGGCATCCGCATCATATAAGATTGATCAGAATCATCACAGGGACGTCATAATAGTTCAAAGAAGGGAAGCTCGTTTTGTATTATCTATAAACAGGACAGAAATGGCCACGGGTATGATATACGAATAGAGGTGGCAGTCACTAAAAATCTGACGTTCTTCACTGCGGCAGGACCTTCTCATGAAATTTCATTCATAGTCTGCTTCAGTGTGTGAAAATACGTGTGGGAAAATAGTTTATTGGCACCCATCTCCACAGGAAGAAGTGATCCTAAGGTTTAACATGGCTGGAAACGCTGTAAATTATTTTCATTGAGTGACGTGACTGCCTATGTACAACAAGATATGTCGTGGTTGGCTTTCGGTAAATATCGAAGCCAATATTTCTTTAACGATCAACTGGAAGTCCTAAAAAGTAATATTTCACTCTCTGCGCATTGCCGTGTAAGCTGTATCATTTGTTTGAGATTGTTAGATCCCGGAGAAATTGATACATTTCACTATTATTGCCATCGTAAAATATAAACATTTCATTTACATGCCTGTTCCACAAAAGAAATTTTCTGACATGCTAAGGGAAATTTGTGATAAATTCGTGCTCCGAGTCGGTGCTCTCCACATGCACACAAGATACAGATCTAGCATTTAAAATATGCAAAGAAATAAACATAAAAAGGCAAATGGCGATCCCATGGCTAAATCTTTTTGATGTGAGTAAAAATAATCCCTGATTTTAAAACAAAGGTAAAAAACTTTATAATAAAGAGAACATTTCTTCCATCTTTTCAGATGGTCATTCTGAAAAGGTATACAGATTCGTTGTCATAACCATTTGCACCTGATTATTAAGTGTACTTGCGTACATAATTTGGACGTCACATGGAATCATATGTATGCTTGGTGGTATAAATAATTCATGCCATTTGGTAATAAGCTATTTCCTATTTTTTATACTGATGTCAGTGCATGTCGTAAATGTTTATTGAAACATTCCTGCGAGTAGCATATTCTCCCCTTTCCGTGCGCAGATATCAGCTGAATTACTTTCACTGCGGTTTCATTATAGTCCGAAGCAAACAGTCATGTACCAATCCAAAGTGACCACCGCATGAGCTTGTATGCTGCTTGTTTGCCCCAAGGAGCAAATTGCTTGTAAATTGTAGGATAACCCTTTTAGTAACAACTTCTTCTCTCTTTCGTTGAGTGTAATATTCGCCAAGTTACATAATGAAGACGCAAACTGAAACTTTTGTGGGTTCCGACATTCTTACTTGCCTGTGTTATCGGCATAGCACTTCCAGTTTCGTGTGATGTTGGAAAAATAACTTCAATCTCCACTGATGTGTGAGATAAACCATATGCTTGTAGGGCACGTCAAATTGAATACCAGTGACCTGCTTGGCTGAAGTCAGTTGTGACAAATGTAGATCCGTTTCTTGGTACATATGGTCCATTCGTAGCATACATGGTACATTCTGCTCACAACAGGGAAAATTCTTGTTTATTATCCCACAATCGGTTTCGCGGCCTTAAGCCGTTTGAACGTGTACAAACCACGTGGTTAAGAGTGATATACAGTACCTCAACTTTCTTTCCCAATATAAAGTAGACAGTAATTACTGAATAATATATCTGCACTATGAGAAATTGGTAGACCTACAACTTTTTAACAGTGTGAATACATTTTAGATATCGCCTTAATTAATTTTAATATCCATAAACTTTAGACACTCTATGTAAATAATCAGTAAAATCGTACTTTGACAACTGTGAGTTGGACTGCATGAAAGACAAGAAAATATGTTAAAATTTCTTTAAAGTAAAGCTTCAGTCTATATACTGACGAGGTGTTCAGTAAGAAATGCAACACTTTCTTCTGAAAGAACGATGCCATATTTCATGATTTATACAACATTCTTCCGTATTTCTTTGGTTACAAAACCCTATTTTCATTGGAATCATCGTACAATTAAATGTCATTAAGCCATCTTAGAGCGAGAGTGCTTATGTAGTTTACGTACCACTCTACCGGTCTGCGTCTTAGCCAAGTTCTTGCTGATAATTATCAAAGTGTTTTTCTCTGTTATTACTAGTTATTCACTTGTAGAAATACACTGACTACCTTTCGTTCATGTCGTACATCCTCTTCTAGGTGTTGCGATTTATATTTCCGTCAGTGTAGGTCTATATGAGATGACACTGAAATGTTTAATAACGTCGCAAACAAAACTGAGATTGCTTTGAAGCAAAACTGTGTGAGATAAACTTGTGTTACATCACTTACTTCAACCCCTCGTTGTACAAAGCATCTTACGTTAAACTCAGTTGTGATGTTAAATGGTTTAGGGAATTGGGAACTGAGGCAGACCAGAGATACACGGAAGCAATAACAAACTGGAACAGCCCACGTAGCAAGAGTATTCGAAAATTAAGGAAATCTTAAAACTACTGTAACTGTTAACTAAAAGGACCGTTTTCGTAGGATCAAATATTGTGAATGGGTATTAGAAATTATTTTGGGGTTGAACGTCAAGAAGAGTAAAATGATTAAATATTTTTATGATAAAGTGAAGATGATATTCTGATTAACAAGATATGGCTTTTATTTATAAAAATGTAATGCTGTTTTGTTGATAAATTTGTTCAAGGTGTTACCCGATATAAAAACACTAAATTGAAAGTGCCACCCTAGTATGTTTAGGTTATGGTCCAAAAGGTCCAAGGAAGAGATTTTCTTGTTGTGCTGTTTATGTGGTACAAATCTTTTGTAACACTGAACTAACGGTGAAACCCGGTACTGTGTGGCAGTTATGGGCAGGTTATTGAACCAGCAATAACACAATGACTTCTTAAACAAGAAACAGAACTTTCAGTAGTCTGCTGTTTTAAAAAAGTAGCATCAGACTGCAGAGGCTACCACTGAGAGCAAAAGCATTTCGTTACATGAGTCAAAACTCGTTCGAATGGAGAAAAGTAGACTACTGTCTGTACGTTGAATGAATTCTCAGTATAGTACATAAGAAACTGTAGTTGCTAAACATTTATCAACTGCAGCTAGACTGTATGTGAGTGTAGTGTGCAACTTCAAGTTTGAGCATTCGTAAGACGCAACTCAGCTTATTTTCTGAATCTTAGTTTGATCTCTTTTATGGTGTTTCTTTCCCATTGGAAGTGATTCACTAAACACACACAACAACAGAAGTTTAGCATCGCCCCTTAATTTCGAAATTCATGACAGAGGAAACAAAAATTGGCGCTAAAGTTGTTGTTGTTGTGGTCTTCAGTCCTGAGACTAGTTTGATGCAGCTCTCCATGCTACTCTATCCTGTGCAAGCTTCTTCATCTCCCAGTACCTACTGCAACCTACATCCTTCTGAATCTGCTTAGTGTACTCATCTCTCGGTCTCCCTCTACGATTTTTACCCTCCACACTGCCCTCCAATAATAAATTTATGATCCCTTGATGCCTCACTACATGCCCTACCAACCGATCCCTTCTTCTAGTCAAGTTGTGCCACAAACTTCTCTTCTCCCCAATCCTATTCAATACCTCCTCATTACTTACGTGATCTATCCACCTTATCTTCAGTATTCTTCTGTAGCACCACATTTCGAAAGCTTCTATTCTCTTCTTGTCCAAACTAGTTATCGTCCATGTTTCACTTCCATACATGGCTACACTCCAAACAAATATTTTCAGAAATGACTTCCTGACACTTAAATCTATATTCGATGTTAAATTTCTCTTCTTCAGAAACGCTTTCCTTGCCATTGCCAGTCAACATTTTATATCCTCTCTAATTCGACCATCATTAGTTATTTTACTTCCTAAATAGCAAAACTCCTTTACTACTTTAGGTGTCTCATTTCCTGATCTAATTCCCTCAGCATCACCAGATTTAATTGGACTACATTCCATTATCCTCGTTTTGCTTTTGTTGATGTTCATCTTATATCCTCCTTTCAAGACACTGTCCATACCGTTCAACTGCTCTTCCAAGTCCTTTGCCGTCTCTGACAGAATTACAATGTCATCGGCGAACCTCAAAGTTTTTACTTCGTCTCCATGAACTTTAATACCTACTCCAAATTTTTCTTTTGTTTCCTTTACTGCTTGCTCAATATACAGATTGAATAACATCGGGGAGAGGCTACAATCCTGTCTCACTCCTTTACCAACCACTGCTTTCCTTTCATGCCCCTCGACTCTTATGACTGCCATCTGGTTTCTGTACAAATTGTAAATAGCCTTTCGCTCCCTGTATTTTACCCCTGCCACCTTTAGAATTTGAAAAATATTCCAGTCAACATTGTCAAAAGCTTTCTCTAAGTCTACAAATGCTAGAAACGTAGGTTTGCCTGTTCTTAATCTTTCTTCTAAGATAAGTCGTAAGGTCAGTATTGCCTCACGTGTTCCAACATTTCGACGGAATCCAAACTGATCCTCCCTGAGGTCCGCATCTACCAGTTTTTCCATTCGTCTGTAAAGAATTCGCGTTAGTATTTTGCAGCTGTGACTTATTAAACTGATAGTTCGGTAATTTTCACATCTGTCAGCACCTGCTTTCTTTGGGATTGGAATTATTATATTCTTCTTGAAGTCTGAGGGTATTTCGCCTGTCTCATACATCTTGCTCACCAGCTGGTAGAGTTTTGTCAGGACTGGCTCTCCCAAGGCCGTCAGAAGTTCTAATGGAATGTTGTCTACTCCCGGGGCCTTGTTTCGACTCAGGTCTTTCAGTGCTCTGTCAAACTCTTCACGCAATATCATATCTCCCATTTCATCATCATCTACATCCTCTTCCATTTCCATAATATTGTCCTCAAGTACATCACCCTTGTATAAACCTTCTATATACTCCTTCCACCTTTCTGCCTTCCCTTCTTTGCTTAGAACTGGGTTGCCATCTGAGCTCTTGATATTCATACACGTGGTTCTCTTCCCTCCAAAGGTCTCTCTAATTTTCCTGTATGCAGTATCTATCTTACCCCTAGTGAGATAAGCTTCTACATCCTTACATTTGTCCTCTAGCCCTCCCTGTTTAGCCATTTTGCACTTCCTGTCGATCTCATTTTTGAGACGTTTGTATTCCTTTTTGCCTGCTTCATTTACTACATTTTTATATTTTCTCCTTTCATCAATTAAATTCAATATTTCTTCTGTTACCCAAGGATTTCTAGCAGCCCTCGTCTTTTTACCTACTTTATCCTCTGCTGCCTTCACTACTTCATCCCTCAGAGCTACCCATTCTTCTTCTACTGTATTTCTTTCCCCTATTCCTGTCAATTGTTCCCTTATGCTCTCCCTGAAACTCTGTACAACCTCTGGTTCTTTCAGTTTATCCAGGTCCCATCTCCTTAATTTCCCACATTTTTGCAGTTTCTTCAGTTTTAATCTACAGGTCATAACCAATAGATTGTGGTCAGAGTCCACATCTGCCCCTGGAAATGTCTTACAACTTAAAACCTGGTTCCTAAATCTTTGTCTTACCATTATATAATCTATCTGATACCTTTTAGTATCTCCAGGGTTCTTCCACGTATACAACCTTCTTTCATGATTCTTAAACCAAGTGTTACCTATGACTAAGTTGTGCTCTGTACAAAATTCTACTAGGCGGCTTCCTCTTTCATTTCTTAGCCCCAATCCATATTCACCTACTATGTTTCCTTCTCTCCCTTTTCCTACACTCGAATTCCAGTCACCCATTACTATTAAATTTTCGTCTCCCTCCACTATCTGAATAATCTCTTTTATTTCATCGTACATTTCTTCAATTTCTTCGTCATCAGCAGAGCTAGTTGGCATATAAACTTGTACTACTGTAGTAGGTGTGGGCTTCGTATCTATCTTGGCCACAATGATGCGTTCACTATGCTGTTTGTAGTAGCTTACCCGCATTCCTATTTTCCTATTCATTATTAAACCTACTCCTGCATTACCCCTATTTGATTTTGTGTTTATAACCCTGTAATCACCTGACCAGAAATCTTGTTCCTCCTGCCACCGAACTTCACTGATTCCCACTATATCTAACTTTAACCTATTCATTTCCCTTTTTAAATTTTCTAACCTACCTGCTCGATTAAGGGATCTGACATTTTACGCTCCGATCCGTAGAACGCCAGTTTTCTTTCTCCTGATAACGACATCCTCCTGAGTAGTCCCCGCCCGGAGATCCGAATGGGGGACTATTTTACCTCCGGAATATTTTACCCAAGAGGATTCCATCTTATGCGTATATATTCATTTGAATTGTGTGCAGATCACCATAACCTATGAGGGTGGTTTCTCACAGCAATCGAGAACATTAGCGCGTGGTGGTGGAATGTGAATTTTCTGGGAAGCCGGTTTCAGTCCGTCGTGACATACAGCCAATGAGATCGTCACTTATGAATAGGATGTGCCCCTAATTTTTTCACTCTTCAGTGACGATTCTGCGTGATTCGTGCAGAGAACGTGGTAGTAGCCGACGTCAAAGCACAGCCTGTTAAATCGATCACACACATACATTCTGTTGTGTTTATGCCCCAGGAACAGCAGGACACTTCTTTCTTGAATTACTAGAATGCTGAGTGGAATCGTTTATGATGAAAAACAAGATGAGAATCTGATTTAATATTCATCAAGGTGAGATTGTCAAAAAATGTTGGACACATTATACCACTACCGGCTGCAGAATCTCGTCCCTGTACAGTACAGCAGAGAAATTGCTATCAGCAACAACGAGAAATATACGGTGGCTCCATAAAATGCTGTTCCATAGCATGACTCAGGCTCTACCTTGCTGCACATGTGGGACAGTCTCGCAGGCGTTTGATATTGCCGAATTGTCTCCCAACACGTCAGTGGTTATCGGAGTGCAATCACACCCGAGTTTCGTGCGTGAACAACACCCGACGCCAATCCTGGAGTGTCCATTCCGCATTATTTTTTCCTTATCTGTAGCAGAGTCAACGGTATTTCGGTGTACCATATGGGGATAGCCATAGTCGTATGGAATGGAGATTCGCATTATGCAATCACCTCCTAAGAGCTTCGTGCGTTATATGATGTACTGCACACTCTTCGATCACCAAATTTAGTTCTAAAGCACCCTGCCAACGTGGCCTTTGAGTGAAAAGTCGTAGATATCGATCGTCCTCTACACCTGTGGAACGTGGACGATCCGTGTGGTATACGTTCACTACCCTACCTGTCAAATCGAACCAATTCCACATGTGAACCATATAACTGTGACTATGGTGCAAATATCGAGCAACCTCGTTTCTTGACAGCCTGTAACGTGTTGACGCGGACGCGATCACTGTCGGCGACTGTCATTTGTGGAGTGATGGACGTTCACACTTCCTCTCCACAGACGTCTCTTAATGCTAGTACTGGTGCTCTTCTTCAACTGAAATGCTGCATATCAGTATAGTGTGGCCCGTTACTTACAGGTAGCGTCAATGGTAGCTTTGTCTGTGTTTACAAATGTCGAAAGTTGCCTTTCGATCAACTCACGAACAGTCACTAGAGCACGCATCTGCACGACATACCGGGGTTAAGCAAAACCTGTTGAGATGGGTATGACAATGAATAATTCCGCTGGTGATGCAATCCAGCCATACAGTTGTTAAATTTGTTGGTAAGGTCAGAATGGAGACAATCTTGTAGGTAGGGCAGCCAGAGCTATGAGTAGTCGTTTCGAGTATTAATAATCACTTCTGCTGTATTTAGGCTTCTATTATTGGATCACAAAAAACCTTTTTTGTTCTCCTCGTCGTTCGTGTATCCCCCAAATGACCACCTATCCTGTTGTTATCCTACAGATGGTTAGTAAGAAATTTCTTTTGCCCTTTTTACCCCAATATTCCTTGCTCTCATTCACCATTCTCTTATCCCTCAAAAGACCACCAATCAATCGGTTAAGACCGTACATCACCAGTACATGCTCGAGCTGTCCACGGGCAAGCAGTTCACTTTCTTGCCGTCAGTATGACAGAGCTCGCGGCAGCGTATCCTACTCCCGATTCCGTATAGATCGGAGAAGCGGTAGGAGCGGTTTTCAGGTTCTGCTTTTCCGCCAGTAGCTATTTACTTGACGATATAGTCCAGGCAGAACGTCCCTCCATTTGGTGCCAACCACTTTTTCATTCTTTTTCTGACCCAAAATTAGGTCCTAATAGTTTTCATTTATTTTCCCCTTACCAGTGGATCACTATGGTACGATATGTTTAAGACCCGTTCACTGTATCGGAATCCAACTGTTTCATTCTATGAGATGCCGGCTTTAAGTGGTGTTTTGTTCCGACGGATAACGAATGTTGGGAAAAATGTTCCGAGCCTTTTAGTTCTAATATTTTAGTCGTGTTAGTACTAACATTTTGATATCCCATTGTAAAGATTTTCAGTATTTTTTTAAAACTTTTAAAATCCTATAATAATATGTCATACCAATGTATATCTCAGGGTTGTTATTCTTTCTGGAGCTATGATTATGCAGATGTTCTCCTGAATATGGGGCTTTTAATACCACGAAACCGGTAGTGATCCAGTAATAAAGAACTAAATACAGTTGAAGCGGTTATTAATACGCAACATCACAATGGTTAAGATATTTTGATACAGCACGTCGTTTAGAACATAAATTAAAGTTTTCCCGTAAAGACTTCGGGAACAAGGGTACATCGGAGTCACAATACGAGCATAGAGTAGCTACTTAAAATCATCTCTTCCTAAATTGTCTACAAGATTCCTTGTCTCAGTGGCATGGTGCAGATGTGTACGGGCTCCCCAGCCGTAAAAAAGGGGTTCAGATCAGAGTCGGCGAGTCTCTCCTTAGATGGGGTCTCTTTCTGACGGATACCGCATTTGGGAAGAGCTGGCGATAGAATAGCTGGCGCCAGACCAATCTCATCTCCCGGCGGTAGCGCGTAATGTGATTGGCTACCAACAGGCCGAAACGCACGCATGTCGCCAGGTCTCGCGCGGGTTCCACCGACCGCGACATCACCTGTGTGGCACCGGACGTGACCCAGCCAATAGGACAATCGAACAGCTTTCACGAGAAGCAGTATTGTATTGTTCGTATGCAAAGTACATCAACGGCAAAACGCAATCAATGTCTTCAGTGTGCGATCGCGGCGGTAAGGTTACTGATGATAGTGCCACTAAAACAGAGTTACTAAACACGGTCTTCGGTTATTCCTCCACCGAAGACGAAGTAATTATCGCAAAATTCGAATCAAGACTGGATGCCAACACGAGAAACTCATAAATAGCTATCCTCCGTGTAGTGAAGTTTCGTTCTTTTTCGAGTATGCTTATATAATTGCTCCTTACATTGCAATCATACACAATTGCTCACTCGTCGAATGATTCCTACCTAAAGACTGCAAAGCTGCAAAAGCCGCACGAGTGCTCAAGATACGAAATTGAAATAATCCCCTGAATTACAGATCAATATCACTAACGTCGATTATCAGCGGGAATTTTGGACATCTACTGTGTTCAAACGTTGTGAACTACTGTTTACAACTCGTTGAGGGGGTGGTATAGCGACCACTAATATACGATGAAGCAACAGTCTTGGCTGCAACTCCATAATTATTATTTATTTACGAACGACGCGTTTCACTGATTCAGGTAGCTTCAGCTTGGATAATATCAGATAGCGTTAGGCATATGGGACACCCAGCATACAAAATGTCCTACTGATTCGTGAAATCTCGTTCTTGTGAAAGAGAACTATCGGTCTATTTACACGAGAGTGCTGTCAACAGGGGATCTTGAATTGATTCCATATTCCTTGTTGCTCTCGTCAAATGTTCTGAAACCTTGCACGGCGTCCTTCTGAGGCATGCAACGTAATGCGTAATGCACTGAATACAAAAAAAAGTGAGACCTACATAGACCTGTTACCCCATAAACATGTTGTCCGTACTGTCTGCATGGAGGAGCAGGTACCCTCCAACTTGTTTATATGGTGAAAGATATCTATAGGCCTGATTGTGTTTGGTATTTACTGGATTACGTTGCATGCCTCAACAAGGATATTGGGTTAGGGCAGTTATTTGGTGGGAAGTTTTGTATGCTCGGTATCCTATGTGCCTACCACCGTCTCATATCACCCAATCTCAAGATGCCTGAATTAGGCAAAACAAGTCGTTGGCAAACAAATAATAATTACAATCTTACAACCCAATATGTTTGATTGTTCATATCATTGAGAAAACCCTGCATTATCAAATAGCCAACTGCCTCTTTATGCGCACGAAGTAATCAGTGCGGTCGACATGGGAATTCACACTGACTCCATATTTCTATGTTTCCAGAATGCCTTTGACATCGTTCCTCACTAGTGACCTATCAACAGACTGCGTGCTAATGGAGTATCGCTTCATATGTCCGTCCGGATTCGTGATTAAGTCTCAGAAATGTTACAGCTCATGATGACAAAAAGTCATGAACCAAAACAGAAGTGATTTCTGGCATTCTCCAATGAAGTGTTACGGTCTCGCTCCTGACCCCATTAAACATTAAATATTTTGTTGACAATCTGAACATCCCTCTTGTATTGTTTCTAGATGGTACTTTCATTTACCGTCTCGTTAAGTCACTACACCATGAAAACCAATTGCAAAATTCTTTAGACCAGATATCAGTATGGTTGGAAAAGTGGTAGTTGACTGTAAACAATGAAAACTGTGAGTTATCCGTATGAATTCTAAAAGGAATGGATTAAATTTTCCTTACCCGGTAAGTCACTTAAGGCAGTTAGTTCCACCAAATACCTAGGGTTAACAAATGTGAACAGCTTAAATTGATCGATCTCATACGTAATGTCGTGTGGAAGGGGAACCAAAGAAGCGATTTATTAACAGAACACTTAGAAGATACAGCAGGTCTACTAGAGAGACTGCGTACTCTACGCTTGGGTATTACTATGCGGTGTGGGTTTCGCCTCGGACAGCACTGACGGAGGAAATCAAAGAAGTTCAAGGAAAGGCAGCTCGCTTTGAACTATTGCGAAAAATGGAGACACCGATATGATACGCGAGTTGTGTGTCACTCACTAAAAGAAAGGTGTTTTTCATTGCGGCAAGGTATTCTTAATAAATTTCAAGCACCATCACTCTCCTCGGAGTGTGAAAATATTTTGCTGGCTCCCACATACATAGAAAGAAATGATAACCACAATAAAATAAGGTAAACCAGAGCTTGCACAGAATGATTTGAGTGTTCGTTTCCCTCACACGCTGTTCGAGAGTGGAAAAGTAGAAAATAAGCTTAAAAGAGCTTCTTAGAACCCTCTGCCAGGCACTTAAATGTGACTTGCTGAGTAGTCATGTAGATGTAGACGCCCCTGTGGTTCTCCTATGTTTCTTTTATAACAATTCATAAAGAGAAATGAATACACGGACCTGAACACAACTACTTTCTAAAGGAGTTGGCCATTATATCCAATCATGAAAATGACTTTGTAAGAGCAGGTTATCTCCAAAATAACATGTACAGAATTTTTAGAGCCTTTATTGTTCATTAAGCGTTTCGATCTGTACCCATCTTCAGATACTAATTTAGTTCAGAATAAAACTACAACTCCGACAAGAATTCCAGATAACGTCGAAAGAAACATAAAGCTTACTAGTCCATTCATCAAATACCTTAATGACGTATTATGTCTTTGCAGTCAAGTGATTCAGCCCGCAAAACCTGGCCAAATATTCGAACCTTCCGGTAACAAATCTAGCAGCACACCTCTGAAATGTTTCAATGTCTTCCATCAGTACTGACCTGTAGAAAATCCCAGACACTCGAGCTGTACTCCAGAACGGGTGCTACAAGTGTTCTATGCGTGGTCACCTTTGCATAAGAGCTGCACCTTTCCAGGACTCTCCCAATAAACTGAAGTCGACCGCTTGGCGTCCCTACTATCTAACCCACGAGCTCGACGCATGTCATGTTTCTTTGCGACATTACTCGCAGCTATTTAATCTCAGTGACGGTGTTAAGCAGCGTACCGACAATAGTGAATTCGAACACTACGAGGTTTGTAATACCACTGTTGTCCATCACCTTACATTTTCCCACATTTAGAGTTGAAAGAAATTGTGTTTAAGTCATCCTGTGGTCAACGAGGACACTTTCCGGTACGTTAAAGCGTCATAAGTAAACAGTCATAAATTACTTCTTACACCATCCGTCAGGTCGTTTATCTATACAGAGGGATGTTCTGCCACGCTCAACATAGCCTTGTGTCGTCCTCCAGGAGAGCGTATTATGATCTACTACTCAACAAGTGTTTGAGCCACTCACTCTTAGAAACTACTCCATATGCTCGGACCTTTTTTAACAGTGGGTTGGGTGTTTTGAGGAACGCTCTCCAGAATTCTAGGAATGGGATCTGCCAGCTGCCCTTCATCTGTAGTTCGCATGATATTGAGCGAGAAAAGTGTGCGGTGAGTTTTGCAACAGAGATACTTTTTAAGGTTCTGAACAAAAGGTTTGTGGTCTCAGGTAAACTTACTCTATTCAAACAAAAAATATCGTGCAGTTTCTTGCGGCAAACCTATGTTAAGGATATTGGTAGTATTTTTGGAGATCCGTTCGTCTGCTCTTTCCTTATATGCGCTTCTGCCGTTGCGTGGGACTTTGAACGGGGTGAGCGATTACCGATAAATGCAAGCTAAGTAAGGGTAGCCTGCAATTAAGTATTTTCTGTAAAACCTAATTTGTATTCCATTAATTCCCGGCGACATATTGTATCAACTCTTTGGGATATGTCTTATTGCTAGGGATACATATTTCTACACAATTGGCCATTGCAATTGCTACACCAATGAGAAATTGGAAAAATATATTATGCTAGAACTGACGTGTGATTACATTTTTACGCAATTTGGGTTCATAGATCCTGAGAAATCAGTACGCAGAAGAACCTCCTCTAACCCTAATAACGGCCTTGTTACGCCTGGGCATTGAGTCAGAGATTGGATGGCGTGTACAGGTACAGCTGCCCATGCAGCTTCAACACGATATCACAGTTCACCAAGAGTAGTGACAGGCCTATTGTGACGAGCCAGACGTTTTAAATTGGTGAGAGATCTGGAGAATGTGCTGTCCAGGGTAGCCGACGAACATTTTTTTGTATCCAGAAAGGCCCGTACAGGACCCGCAATATGCGGTCGTGTATTATCCTGCTGAAATTTAGGGTTTCACGCGGATCAATTATGGTTCAAATAACTCTGAGCACTATGGGACTTAACTTCTGAGGTCATCAGTCCCCTAGAAACTAGAACTACTTAAACCTAACTAACCTCAAGACATCACACACATCCATGCCGGAGGCAGGATTCGAACCTGCGACCGTAGCGGTCGCGCGGATCCAGACTGAAGTGCCTAGAAACGCTCGGCCACTCTGGCCGGCTCGCAGGGATCGAATGAAGGGTAGAGCTACGGGTCGTAACACATCTGAAATGTAACATCCACTGTTCAAAGTGCCGTCAATGCGAACAAGCGATGACCGAGACATGTAACCAATGGCACTCAATACCATCACGCTGGGTGTTACGCGAGTATGGCGATGACGAATCCACGCTCCGAATTTGCGTTCACCGCGATGTCGCCAATCACGGATACGACCATCATGATGCTGTAAACAGTACCTAGATTCATCCGAAAAAATGACGTTTTGCCATTCGTGCACCCAGGTTCGTTGTTGAGTACACCATCGTAGGCGCACCTGTCTGTGATGTAGCGTCAAGGGTAACCGCAGCCATGGTTTCCTTGCTGATAAGTCATGCTGCTACAAACGTCGTCGGACTGTTCGTGCAGAAGGCTGTTGTCTTGTAAACGTCACCATCTGTGGACTCAGGGATCGAGACGTGGCTTCACTATTCCGTTGGAGCCATGCGGATAAGATGGCTGTCATCTCGACTGCTAGTCATACGATTCGGTAGGGATCCAGCACGGCGTTCCGTATCACCCCCCTGAACCCACCGATTCCATATTCTACTGTCATTGGATCTCGACCAGCGCGAGCAGCAATGGCGCGATACGATAAACCGCAATCGTGATAATTCGACCCTTATCAAAGTCGGAAACGTGATGGTACGCATTTCTCCTCCTTACACTGGACATCAAAACAACGTTTCAAATGACAACGCCGGTCAACTGCTGTTTGTGTATGAGAAGTCCGTTGGAAACGTTCCTCTAGTCAGCACGTTGTAGATGTCGCCACCGGCGTCAACCTTGTGCGAATGCACTATATCTGCATCTACATTTACATCTACATGATTACTCTGCAATTCACATGTAAGTGCTTGGCAGAGGGTTCATCGAACCACAATCATATTATCTCTCTACCATTCCACTCCGGAACAGCGCGCGGGAAAAACGAACACCTAAACCTTTCTGTTAGAGGTCTTATTTCTCTTATTTTATTTTGATAATTATTCCTACCTACGTAGGTAGGGCTCAACAAAATATTTTCTCATTCGGAAGAGAAAGTTGGTGACTGAAATTTCGTAAATAGATCTCGCCGCGAAAAAAAAAACATCTTTGCTTTAATGACTTCCATCCCAACTCGCGTATCACATCTGCCACACTCTCTCCCCTAGTACGTGATAATACAAAATGAGCTGTCATTATTTGCGCCCTTCCGATGACCTATGTCAATCCCACCTGTTAAGGATCCCACACCGCGCAGCAATATTCTAACACAGGACGAACGAGTGTAGTGCAAGCTGTCTCTTTAGTGGACTTGTTGCATCTTCTATGTGTCCTGCCATTGAAACGCAACCTTTGGCTCGCCTTCCTCACAATATTGTCTATGTGGTCTCTCCAACAGAAGTTGTTCGTAATTCTATCACACAGGTACTTAGTTAAATTGACAGCCTTGAGAATTGCACTGTTTATCGAGTAATCGAATTGTAACGCATTTCTTTTGGAACTCATGTGGATCACCTCACACTTTTCGTTATTTAGTGCCAACTGCCACCTGCCACACCATAGAGCAATCTTTTCTAAATCACTTTGCAACTGATACTGGTCTTTCGCTGACCTTACTAGACGGTAAATTACAGTATCATCTGCGAAAAACCTAACAGAACTGCTCAGATTGTCACCCAGGTCAGGAACAGCAGAGGTCCCAGGACGCTTCCCTGGGGAACACCTGATATCACTTCAGTGTATCTCGATGATTTGCCGTCTATAACTACGAACTGCGACCTTCCTAACAGGAAATCACGAATCCAGTCGCACAACTGATACAATACCCCATAGGCCCGCAGCTTGATTAGAAGTCGCTTGTTAGGAACGGTGTCAAAAGTTTTCCGGAAATCCAGAAATACGGAATCAACCTGAGATCCCCTGCCGATAGCGGTCATTACTTCGTGCGAATAAAGAGCTAGCTGCGTTGCACAAGAACGATGTTTTCTGAAACCATACTGATTACGTATCAATAGATCGTTCCTTTGGAGGTGATTCATAATGTTTGAATACAGTATATGATCCAAAACCCTACTGCAAACCGACGTCAATGATACACGTCTGTAGTACGATGGATTACTCCTACTATCCTTCTTAAACACTGGTGCGACCTGCGCGATTTTCCAGTCTGTAGGTACAGATCTATCGGTGTGCGATCGGTTGTATATGATTGCTAAGTAGGGAGCTGAAAAGCTAATCATTTTCATATCACAGCATCTTCTTCCTATCTGTTAAATTTCGCGTCTGTAGCACGTCATCTTCGTGGTGCAGCAATTTTAATGGCCACTAGTGTATATCCTCCACATAGAGGTCTGTCCGATGATCAAACATTGTTATGACTGCTTGATTCTCCTTCATAAATGATTGTTATCGCGAATTTTCAAACATTTGTATTCGTTTTACAACTACACCAGGTTGTCAACGAGGACTGAATAGAAGGCTTCGACCAGTTTAATGGTTTTACTTTGGACAACAACATTAACCCTAAAATGGCTGTAGGTACGCCTCGGTATTAGATCTAAATTCACGAGACGTATGTGGAAGGACATCATTGTTGTCCAACACATCCCAGAATCTACTGTCCCTAAAGTTCAGTTGTAAACCTCTTCGTGGTGCAGAACGCCTCTCTTGAATAGTCTACCACAGGAGTGTATTGAGCATCTGTTGAATTGAATTTTTCCTATTTCTGCTACCAATTCTGCATGTCTTTGGTCGCAGGTTGATAAACAATGCTCAAGAAACGATGCATCAAGCACATTGTAAGCAACTTCCTTAAGGATAAATTGGATTTTAGTAAGATTCTTCCTATAAATCTCACTTTCGTATCTGCGGTACCTACTGTTATGTAGTCGTTGCACTAAAGGTCGCTGCAAATAGATAAATTTAGATACTATACAGTGGCTGTGTTCCAAGGAATTTGCCTTCAATAGCGTAGTTGTGAGATATGGCATTTTTTTTAGTACGTGTGCACAGTATGTTACGTTTATTTACGTTCATCGTCAACTGCCGCTCCATGCACCATTCATCCATTCTCTCTAGGACCTTCTGCGGATCGATACTCTCTTTTGGTGCGTGCCACCTAGAAACGCATTACCAGCGAACAGCCTTAAAGAGCTTCCGGCGCATTCCACTGCTTATTTTATATACACAGCAGAAAAAACATCGAAAAACCAAGTAGTTCTGCTACATAGACGTAAATGGGTAGGCGTGTTTCTACATCTGAAAGATGACATCTATTCCTGTTTCGCAGCAGTGGCATAGGAGTGGCGCTATTGAAGCCACTATGAGATGCTAATCAGGTTTGCTTCAAATACACGCTCTTATGGTATTTTGCGTTTTTCACCTTTGAAATTAGACGTTGTGAGTCGAATGTAGTCGAGAATTCCTGTAAGGTGACGAAGTATCGTTTTCTGCACCTCACGATATTGCGATATTGTAGGAAGGCTTGGCGGAAATGTAGACACTGTACACGACTGCTGACAGCGGTCGCCATGGTGTCGTCGAAAGGAGACGGGCTCTGGAGGGCCACTTGGCACTACCGAGACAGTATCGAGTCGGCGTAGGGCTCTGTAGCATCGTAGTGCATCTGCAGCAGCAATCTGAGCTACAGTTGGTACACAGTGGCACAACGTACTGTTAAAAATAGGTTCCCTTAAGGACAGTTGCGACCCAGACGGCATGTATCGCGCAATTCACTGGCACCAAACCACCGGCATTTGTGTTTTCAATGGTGTCAAGCAACAGCTCATTGAAGACAAGAGGAGACCTGTTGCGTCTTTCATTGAATTGGATGAACACACAGAATGAAGACCTGGAATTATTGTCTGGGGAGCGAGTTTGTGAGACAGCAGGAGCACTCTCGTGGTTATCCCAGGCACACTGAGTGCCAGGCTGTACGCGACATTTTGTGGTGCCATTCATATACAGCTTTCCATGGGGTGTTTTCCCACAGGATAACGTTCGTCCACATACCGCTGTTGTCACCAACATGCTGTACATAGCGTCGACACCTTATCTCGGCCTGCTCTATCATAAGATCTGTCTCCAGTCGAGGTTATACGAGACATCATCGGACGACAACCTCACGTCAGCCTTAACCTGCTTTAACCGTCCCTGTATTAAACGAGCAAGTGCAACATTCATGGAACTCCCACACACTGGTATCCGGACCGGTACAATACCAAACATGTCATTATTCTTGCTTTTATTAACATTCTGACAGTTAAAGCGGTTATTAAGGTACAAGCATTACGGATTTTCAATGGCTTACATTAACCTGTCGACTAAGAGTGTTAATCACTTAAATACATTACCTACACTAATGGATTTTCGAAATTTCAGTACTCTGCGTTAATTTCTTGGTGTTATGGTCCTTTTCGTACTCTGCGTTAATTTCTTGGTGTTCTAGTATTAGCCCAATCACATTTTATTGGGATTAGCTTGAAATTACATAAACGCCGTCGATTTTGTTCCGTTAACAGCGAAACCACGAGTTTTGTCTGCAAGGAAGTGCTGAATCCAGTCGAAAAGTTGGTCCACTACTCGGCAAACTCATCTTTTTTAATTATTTTTAACCAAATGGCAGTGTGGGACAGTACCACATACCTTCTTGAAGACGAGGAACATGACATAAGACTGAGCACCGACGTCCCCATCACTATGGGATCTCATGGAAGGACAGAGTGAGTTCTGGAAGATCTGTGTTTTCGAAATCTATGTTGATTTTTACAGAGATTTTCGTTTTCCAAAAACGTCATATTACATGAGCATAAAAAGTGTTCCATAATTCTACAAAGATTGACGTCGTCGTTGAATTTAAAGTCGCTCAAGCCGAACAGAGCAGATTCTTGTTGTGTGGTCCGTCATGTCACTAAGACCGTCTCGCCGACGTGCTACATCGCCTGTGGGCAGCCGGGCAATCGTCGCCTCGACTAGCCGAAGGGGATCACCTGTTGGTCAGGGTGAATGCTGCCATCAAAGGTGAATGAGGGACAGAGAACCTATAGATCAGCGATAAGCGGCATAAGGCACGTGGTAACTTACATTACATGGAACAAATCCTCATCTTTCGTTTTGCAATCTACTGTACCTTCAAGTTCAACAGGTAATCACTGTTTTCTGCTACTCGTATAAATACGTGTACTTTGTCATTCCACCAATGATGCGACTGATACTGCTGTAGTAAGATTTTTACTTCATTGCAATTTACAGGCGACTGTCTTCAACGCCAACAGTTCACTCAGTATCGTTCAATGGTCTGAAAAACAGAAGGAAGGAAACATAAATAAAGAAAGCTAGTTCCACTGGTTTCCTGATACACAGAGTCAGACATATTCTAGTGCAGATAGGAAGGCTACATATGGAATTATGTTTGAATATCGCCCTATAACCTCAGATTTCCAGATAAACCCTCATACAAAACGCGGTTGTATAATGATAATAAATGAAGCAGACGTGGACTGGTTTCATAAAATTGTGGGAGTGTCAAATTATCGTGGAAGAGGCGTTGTTGGAAGTTGATTTGATGGCAGCTTTGAGCAGAAGAGTTTCATGTATTCTACTCACACTGCAAAGGCACGTGGCTATTACTGAGGAAGTAAATCTTGAGAAACTTGACTTTGAAGCTGATATTAAGCTGATATTAGGAAGGATGTATGGAGAAGGATAGTAAACTGATTTTGTAGAAGAAGGTTGCACACAGAAGAGAGTAATGACACTGCCATTGCAATGCTCCCTGTCATTACAGTACTTTAGTGCTACAGACGTCTCCATTAGAGCAGCTTGTAAATTATAACAACGGGGAAGCAAAATATCCAACTGACTATGGAGTTCCTTCTTTCACGGAAAACGAAATTCGTAGTTTCAAATTCCATTGGCATCTTTACCAGGCATGCCTAAATAATCGGTGATTGTGTCCCAAAAGAATATTAAAACAACAATCAAGAAATATTATTTATATTATCAAATAAATTAACATCTACCAAATGGATATGAATGACTAAGGAAATATACACAATTATAAATCATTTACATGAAAATACACTCTTATTCGTTGTGTGTAAATAAAACTGAGTATCGTTTACTTAATATATAAAAGGCTGTCACCTAAAATTCAACAAATGTAACAACTTCATTTTCTGATCTTCACTAACGAGATGTACAAATTAGTTTGTAACATAAGGGGCTAACATTTATGACATAAAAACGATGGATAAAAACGAACCCCCCACATGACATAAGAATTAACTTTAGGACGTACAAACAAACTTGAAAACCTCATATTTCTCGCATTATAAATAAGGAAAAGAAACATTTGAGGTATACGACTTAATTGCAAAGTACATTAATGGATCATGTTAATGCCACTGTGACTAAACATACATAACAGATATAAAATTACAAGAGAATAAGGACGATACGCAAAAGATTATGTGAAATGAAACAAATCTGATGAATCCTTCACAGCAAGTATGTTTTCCAGTTCAGTCAGTATCCAGACAAAGCTAGGAATTTCCTCCCATATGCTAAGGATGTGAAAACATAATCAATAAAAAGTTTCCTCATTCGCTATTACTCAAATCCACACGCAGTTTCCCTACTGTACGTTATGAACAACGCTGTAAAATGCTTTCATATTCTTTCTCATTAGCTTGTTATCAGTTGCAACGAAGGGACCACGGAAAACCAATTCCATACCATAACCCCACATCCTCCGTTGGATTACACATGACAGCAGGTAACCTTATCTTGGTATTAACGAAATACTAACTATCCGCTGGATTTCCAAACCACTCGTTTGCGTCCCATTGCATTTAATGCAGAAATGTGTACATATTGAATAGCTGGCCTACAATTACTGTCCTTTCTTCTTTGCTTTATACGCAAGAGACTCGTGATTTCCGGGATGGGTATATGAGTAAAAATTGAATCGTTCTGGATTCCAGATTGGAACTAAGCCACTGCTTAATTTTGACAAAAAAAGGAAAAAGTACATCAGCAGTGGTGGCTGAAGACACCCAGCATAACAAGTTACCATCGCTCTGCCATCGGCCTAGTCACAGTAGGGTGGGACACTGCCCAAAAATCTAAATCATCAGCAATGATCAATGACATGGGATTGCGAAGGGAAATGGAAATCACGGCATTAAATGTTTATAATATGTCTCAACATACCATGTGGTCTGTAATTTTAAAAGTGTCATGATGATCTGTGCATTAGCGAATATTTCCCATTTTCTTCCCTGCTTGAATCTCTGGGAGATAAATGCCAAGGAGAAGGCGACCTGTCGAAAGATGATAGAATAACCAACAAAAGGCAACGTACCACGAGTCGGGAGGGGGGGGGGGGGGGGGGCGCGGTAGAATGTCAGAAGTTTGACTGTGTTACGGAAGATGGTAAATTTGACGTGAGAAATGCAACTGCTAGATCTAAATATAGAGGGCCTAACTAAAGCGATATGGAAAGAAGAAAAGGATTCCTGGGTCGATGGAAGCAGGATAATATCAAAGGTGGCAGAAAATACTATAACGTGAGTAGGGTTCATTGTGAACAAGAAAGTAGGTCAGAGATTGAGCTACCATGATCAGTTCAACGATAGATATCTTCTCATTAGATTCGGTGTATATGCCAAAGTCGCAGGCTTAAAATGAAGAGTTAAAGAAATTCTATGAGAGTACCGGTCAGGTAATTCAGTATAAGGGAAATTGAAATATAATAATAATGGGGAATGGGAACCCAGCTGTACGGGAAGGAACAGAAGAAACGGTTAAGGGCCAGACAGTAAGAATTACAGAGTGGAATAAAACTAAATGAGCCCTACAATTGATTTCATATGGTAATAGCGGATACTCTGCTCAGGAATCACGAGAGGAGGCGGGGTTCTCCGAAAAGATGCAGAGATCCGGTAAGATTCCAGCTGCATTATATCATGGTCAGACAGAGATTCGGAAATCAGATACTGGATCGTAGATCGTACCCAGGAGGTGATATGTATTAAGACCAATATTTAGGTATGATGAACAGTATACTCAAATTTGTAAGAATCACTCGTAAAATCAGTGTGGAAGATAGTGTGATTCTGAAGCAATGAGAAACGATGAGATACGTTTGAATTTTGCTTAGGATGTGGGTATTTCGATAAGGAATAACAATATCACAGTAGAAAATTATGAAGAGGACCGGACATATCTTAAAAGCGGAATCACGAATTTAGCACAATCAGATATAAGTACACGGAAGGTAGCTCCCAAGAAACCTTGGGTAACCGAAGAAATAATTGTGCTGTCGGACGAAAGGAGGAAGGACAAAGATCTTCAGGGAAAGATACGGATAGAGCTATTTAAAAAACTCAGTAATTAAATAAACCGGAAGTGCAGGACAGCTAGGGCGAAATGGCTCTGTATGTTAAATGTGAAGAAATTGAAAAGGAAATTATCCTCGGAAGAACTGACTCACTTTATACCAAAGTCAAAGTAACCTTCGCTTAAATCAAAAGCAGGGGTGCTAACAATAAGAGCAATAAAAGTGTAATATTCCTCTAGGAAGTGCAGAGTAAAGACCGGCTAGGAGGAAAGAATTCACTTTAGTTACAAGGGAGGGGGAGGAGTTTTCTGATGACTTGATGGAAAAGAAACCGTAGTCGATGAGAAAGTCTTATAGGATCCAGTGCCTGAGTCAGAAATTAAACCGGAAATATTGAGATCGAATAAAGCAGAAACGATGGATACCATTCCATCGAAATTTCTACACGTACACCTACATGACTACCATATAATTCACGTTTAAGCATCTGCCAGAAATTTCTTCGCACCTCGTTCCCAGTATTTCTCTACCGTTCCACTCTTGAACAGTACGTGGGAGAAACTAACGCACAAATCTTTCTATGCAAACTCTGCTGTCTCTAATTTTGTTGTGATGATGAAGGACGCAGCCAAATGAGGGGAGCAGTGGGTCCGGAGTGTCGGGACTCGCCTGTCATCTAAATAGAATCACATACGATCTAGTTTCCATAAGGGAAACTGCTAATGTGACACTATGTGGTTGACATACTATGGCTGTAAGCTCACTACTTAACGCAGCCAGCTCTTATAGACCGCTTGAATGCAAGTCTATTGTTCATAGTTGTAAGTTGAAGCTGCCATGGTAGATAACAGGCAGCTTCTATTTATACACCAGGAATATAATCTGTTTCAAAATGTTTTGGATGGGTGAAGCGTGCAGTGCAGCAAATTGGATGCAAAAAATGTGATACTTTTGTAGTATAGGTTTGGATAAGAATCCTGAGGATTTCATGGAAGCAAGAAGTAAAAAATAAAATAAAACAGTTCTTGCGAAAAATAAAATCCAATCTATTCTGGGAGATCAAAATACTCCAGATAAAATTAAGGTGCAGTAGACCTATCATGACAGCAGAAGACTCACTAGAATAAGCTGTATCGCTAGGATGAATGAAAGGTCACAGACACGTGGGAAAACCAAGGAAATTTTGATAGTCCTTATAAAATAAAGCACTGGAATAGATCAGAAAACACACAGGGGAACATGAGAGGACGTCGTTCAAAGTATCGCCAGGAGCCTCAGGTGGCTTGAAGGATCATAAAATAAAAAGTGTTTAAAAGATCTGTTAATGAAATTTATCATAAAATTATACATTTTTTCTACAGATTGCTTCTCAATAAACTTTGAAAATGCACACTGTACATGGTATAAAATATGTTTCTTACCAGTTAATGTCTAAAATATGATGACAAGTAGGTCAAATGAGTTGGAGGTGTTGAATTCGTGGAATTACAATTTGAAAATAAATTCTATTGAGAAGAATATACCACAGAAATGCTGTAGTGCCTAATAAAATTTTTATCGGCAATGATGATAATTTCAGGCATGCATGGTACACGAAATAAACAAATTGGCGTACTTGGCTAAACAATGTCATACATGATAAATTTTTGTGTTTCAAAAAGCCAAGCTCAAGTTTATCCTAGAGAAGGCTGTACAATGACCTACAGATACTAATTACTACTTCCCTGTGTAATTCTTCCTCAATCTGATACGTTGTACATAATGTATCTGTTTTTAAAACTAACAGTGAAACGTCCCCTTAGAAAAACTATACATGTCTGTGCTTGAACTGACACACATTATTTTTAGCGCAACGCAATCTGACTTTCAAAAATCCCTACAAAAGAATCGCCCTGACTAACATTAACCTATACGTTTCACAAATCACTTACCTCACAAAAATCTTCGTTACTCGAACTACTGCAATACAGCGAGCGCCACTACTGCCAGCTAAATAAAAGATTCGAACTACTGAAGGCACTAACTACTGATAGGCATAGTTAGCAAAAGAAAGATTTTGATAGAGAACTAACAATGTATTTATCTCAATAATGTTCAAAAGTCATAATGTATATAGCAGTTCAAGAGATCCAGTCTTACAATTTCAAAACTCCGCCATCTCTCTCCCAACATCCACGACTGCTGGCGGCACACCTCCAACTACGCAACGCTACGCGCTGTTAACAGACAACTGCCCAACGCTACAATGGCGGACAACAATGCAAACTACCCACAGACTGCGCACAGCACAGCCAATGATTTTTCATATAGAGCACTATGTGGCGTTACTAATAAGAAAACCTAAACAGCCTACTAACAACAGTTCAGTTCACAGTGGCAAGAATAGATATATGAACAACCTTCTAACTGATACCAGATTATATTATTTGGTCCAGAAAGGCGTCCATTATCCAGAAACACAATTTCAATAACTTGCCAGTAGCCATAATAAGCTGAGATACAAATAAATTTCGGTTGTAGGAGAACTGAAAGAACTTATCGGTGAGAAACTTCTTTAGCTTAGCTGCAGAATTTATACATAAACATGCATTGAGTTTCAAAGTCCTTACGACAAATATCTAAGGATGATAGAGTACATCATGGAGAACCACATTTGTTAGAGTTAATATGTTTTCTTACACTTCCGGGGACTCTAGACGCTATTTAAGTCTCCTAATGCCCCCGGACCTGGGAAGGTGGAGGAACTGAGCGGAATTTATAAGCAGCGTGAGCTGCCTGTCATCCAGGCGTACGTTCCGCGAGAAGTGGGCTGAGCGTTCAAAACTGGAGTTTCTGATTCGTTTCTAAATCTCTTTCTCCCTTTAGAAATCGCATTCATACAGTTTTCTGGCTAAAAATCGATCTATAAATTTACAATGGTAGGTAGTATGCAGTGTATCTGCTTAGTAGGTCTTGCTAGTTCTGTGAAATCTCTTCGTCCTTGGGCTGGAAAATACTGAAGTACGCCTGGCTTCGATGGAAACGTCGGTGGATATTTTGTTACTAACGGACATTGTTAACCACGGCGTGATCTATGGACAAGTGATATTCGTCGCTAAAGATTTTACATATCCTGTGCAAATACGGACTCCACCTACACATTAGAAAAAGCGAAATTGCAAATATCAGATGAGGAAACAGAGAAATGCGCCACAACGTGAACGTGATTGTTACGTACGATTCAGTTAATATCACAATGCACTCATTGGGGAGGAACTCAGGTAAACCTTTGCTATAAAGGCGTCTTCTTGGGTAAAATATTCCGGAGATAAAATAGTTCCCCATAAGGATTTCCGGGCGGTTACTACTCAGGAAGAGGTCATTATAGGGGAAACAAAACTGGCATTCTACACATCGGATCTTGGAAGATCATATCACTTAATATGGCAGGAAGTTCAGAAAATTTAAAAACGGAAAACATAGGTTAAAGTTGGATATAGTAAGAATTAGTGAAGCTTGGTGGAATGAGGGAAAGGACTTCTGGTCAGGTGAATACAATTGTATAAATACGAAATCAAACAGGGGTAATGCAAGAGTAGGTTAAATAACAAATAAGAAAATAGGACGACGGATAAGCTACTACGAGCAGCGTAGCGAACGAATTATTGTAGCCAAGATACACACAAAGCCTACGCGTCTCACAGTAGTACAAGTTTATGTGTCAACTAGTTCCGGAATGATGAAGAGATTGAAGAAATGTATGACGCGATAAAAGAAATTATTAAGATAGTTAAGGAAGACGAAAATTTAATAGTCATGGGGACTAGAATTAGACAGTAGGAAAAGGAACAGAAGGAAAAGATGTGAGTGAATAGGGACTGTGGGTAAGAAATGAAAGAGGAAGCACCCTAGTAGAATTATGAGCATAGCGTAACTTAAACATCACTAAAAGTTGGTTAAAAATTCATGAAAGATGATTGTATACCTGGAAGAGGCCTGAATACACTGAAAGATTTAAGATAGGCCTGTGTTACCAAAGACAGAAATTGAGTAACCAGATCTTAAACCGTAAGACATTTCCATGGACAGTTGTTGACACTGACCACAATTAATTGGTTATGAACTGTAGACTAAAATTGAAAAAAAAAAGCAAAAAAGTAGTAATTTACTGAGGTTGGACCTGGCTAAACAGAAATAAACACTGGTCGTAGAGAGTTTCAGAGAGAGCATTGGAGAACAATTGATAAATACAGGGGAAAGAAACACTGAGCGATGAAATACTGAAGGCAGCTGAGGATCCAATAGGTAAAAAGACGAGGGTTAGTAGAAATCCTTGGGTAACAGAAGAGATACTGAATTTAACTGATGAAAGGTGAAAATATAGAAATGCAGTAAATGAAGCAGACGAAAAGGAATACAAACGTCTCAAAAATGATATTAACAAGAAGTACAAAACGGCTAATCAAGGACTGCTAGAGAACAGATGTAAGGGTGTAGAGGCACAAATTAAGGAGACCTTTGGAGGAAATGAATATCAAGACCGCAGATGGGAGAACCAGTCCTAACCAAAGAAGGGAAAGCAGGAACGTGAAATGTGTACATAGAGGGTCTAAACAAATGCGATGTACTTGAGGAAAATATTATGGAAATGGAAGAGGACGTAGATGAAGATGAAATGGGAGATATTAATCTTAGTGAAGAATTTGACAGAGCGTTAAAAGACCTAAGTCAAGAAAAGGCCCTTTGAGCAGACAACGTCCCAGTAAAGCTACTGATGGCCTTGGGAGATGCAGCCATGAACATCTGGTGATCAAGATATTTGAGACAGGTAAATGCCCTCAGACCTCAAGAAGAATATAATAATTACAATCCCAAAGAAAGCAGGTATCGACAGGCGTGAAAGTTACAATACTACCATTAATAAATCAAGGCTGTGCAATATTTACAGGAGTTCTTTACAGACGAAAGGAGAAACTGATGGAGATCGACCTCGGGGAAGATCAGTTTGGATTCCATAGAAACGTTGAAACACGCGAGGCAATACTGACATCACGACGTATCTGGGAAGATAGATTAGGGGAAGACAAACCTATATTTCTAGCACTTGTAGACTAAGAGAAATCGATTGACAATGTTGACTGGAGTACTGTCTTTCAAATTCTGAAGGTGGCGGGAGTAAAATGCAGCGAATGAAAGGCTATTTACAATTCGTACAGAAATCAGATGGCAGTTATAAGAGTCGAGGGACACGAAAGGGGAACAATTATAGAAAATAGAGTGAGACAGGGTAGTAGCTTATTCCGAATGATATTCAATCTGTAAATTGAGTAAGCTGTAGAGGATCCAAACGGAAAATTTCGAGTAGGTTAAAATCCATGGGGAATAAATAAAAACCTTTAGGTTTGCCGATGACGTAATTCTGTCACAGACAGCAAAGGGCCTCGAAGGGCAGTTGAACGGAATTGACAGTTTCTTGAAAGTAGGCTATAACCTGGACATCAACAAAAGCAAAACTAGGATGATGGTATGTAGCCGAATTAAATCAGGTGTTGCTGAGGGAATTAGTTTTGGATATCAGACACTTGACGTAGTAAATGAGTTCTGCTATTTGGGGAGCAAACTAACTGATGGTAATCGAAGTAGAGAGGATGCAAAATGTTCACTGGCTCTGGCAAGGAAAGCGTTTCTGAAGAAGAAAAATTTGTTAATCTCAAGTATAGATGTAAGTATCAGGAAGTCCATTATGAATGTATATGTATGGAGTGTAGCCATGTATGGAAGCGAAACATGGGCGATAAATAGTTAAGACTAGAAGAGAATAGAAGCTTTCTAAATGAGGTGCTATAGAAGAATGCTGAAGATTAGATGTGTAGATCAAGTAACTAATGGGATGTACTTAACAGAATTGCGGAATAGAGGAATTTGTGGCACAATCTGACTAACAGAAGTGATCGGTTGGTATGACTCATTCTGAGGCATTAGGGGATCACCAATTTAGTTTTGGAGTGAAGCGTGAGGGGTAAATGTTGTGGAGGGCTTTCAAATGTTTCAACTGGCTTTGTGCACTATGGGGCTAAACATCTGTGGCCATCAGTCCCCTAGAACTTAGAACTACTTTAACATATGTAACTTAAGGACATCACACACACAATGCTCGAGGCAGGATTCGAACTTCCGACCTTAGCGGTCACGTGGTTCCAGACTGAAGCACCTAGAACCGCACTGCCACATCGCCCGGCGTGGAGGGAGAGATGAATACACTAAGCAGACTCAGAAGGGTGGAGGTGTCAGTAGTTACTACGAGATGAAGAAGCTTGCTCAGGATAGAGTAGCATGGTGAGGTGCATCAAACCAGTCTCTGGACTGAAGACCACAACAACAACAGCAATTAGCCTCTCTCTCAGACACAACTATCATGACAATGTTACTTACGCGAAAACATGAACTTATGTGTAGAGTGAATCAAAGAACATTTGTACTGCAAATACTTTAGAAATGGAAGCTGCTGTTTATGTGCGGTTTTCATATAATGGGTTGGTAGGCACGGCCTTTTATTTTTAGACAACCAACAGTTCCTCATAATTCTTATAAAATGTACGTTTTGGGCATGCATACGCTTTTTCAAGTGGAACAATGTCAATTGGCATCAACACTCTAATAAGGGTAAATCAGAATTTCATTGATGTTTGCTGCAGTTTTCTAGTGAGAGTCCTTTACGAGATATTTTTTTAAACACGCAGTCAATAACAGCACGAGTGTATGCACTAATCATGTAGGTTCTGATCCGTAACGAGAGAAAAGACTTTCACGGATTGTTTTAATACTCACTACCGGCAGAGGCAATACGTGCTTATAGTCTGATATGGAACGACTTCTAATTAGATTAGATTACATTAGATTAGATTTGAGTAGCACACGTCTACTATTTCAGCTGAGACATCGGAGCAGGCTGCAGTAATACGTCGTTGCATATCATCGGTTATAGCAGGTACGTCCTTGCAGACAGCGTCTTTTAGCTTTCTCCAGAGAAAAAAGGTCCACAGGAGTCAAATCAAAGGAGTGGGCCGGCATAGGTACAGGTCCACTGCGTCCAATTCAACACTTTGTAAACAATTCGTGAAGATATGCTGTATTATTTCGTGCACTATGAGCCGGACAGCCATCGTGTTGGTGTCACAGGCTCCTCCTTGTCTGCACAGCAACGTCTTCTAGCATCCATAGGCGGTCTGTTAGGAGGCTACGAAGCTTGTGTGCGATCAGTGTTCCGTCTACAAAATACGGGTCTATGATCTGATTATTCACCTTCCCACATCGCATGTCTACAACCCATGGACGCTGATGTTCCACCTGATGAAGTCGATGGGCACTTGCAGCAGACTAGTAGTCCATGTTTCGGCGGTTTACCTGGCCATGATTGATAAACGTGTCTTCATCACTGAACAATACACGTGATACACCTGGAGTATCCCGTGTTAACGCGAATGTATTGTAGTTAACACGATTCTCATAATCGTTTCCATGCAGCTCTTGACGCAGGGAGGTTGACAGGAACGGAATCTGTCTATGGAGAATGCTTAGGACATATGCCTGACTCATAACGCTTCCCCATGCGATTACACGGGAGACACGGAGCGGATCAATTCAACAGCAGCAAGAACATCGATTTCCGCCTCTTCTGTCGTTACTTGCTTCCTACTATAACATTGTCTAGGTGTTGCACTAAAACTTTCACGTAACAAGTTGGAAATATTGATAAATAATTGCGTATATGGTTGACATCTATTTTGAGACCCTTCCGCTTACACTGTACAACAACAAACTGTATTCTTCCTATGCTCACCATACACAATGATCATGTCGGATTGTCTTACATTGTTATATCACAGCGTCCACTGTCGACCTACTGCTTGGATTGTGCATTGCAGTGCACTCAAGGAACACACAAGTACACTGTAAGCAAACTTATCATACCTACCATGCAGGGTGAATGACACAAACAAGTGTTGGCGGGAAACTTTTCAAACTACGTTTGAACCCAGTTCTAAGCTCTAAAAAATTCTGCAACAAAAACCACTGACATTCTGATTTATCCTAATTTTAGTATGTCAGTATCAACAGGTATTGTTCCATTTTATAAATGTGTATTTTTCCACAAAAATTGTAGTTGCCAAATATTATTATAGTCTCTTTATTGGCTAACAATACGAAGCCTTGACTACCAGCCCATTCTGTGAAAATCGCATATCGACAGCACTTAACATTTCCTCAATTCTGCGGTGCAAATTTTGACTGGGCGTCCCTCAAAAAAATCGCTGTGCACATTTTTTCTGGAGTTTCAGCACATTTTCACAGTTTAATTTTGCAATGAGTAGACGAATTCAGACTACACTGCTCAACAGTTCTTTCATGCGACGCCCATGGTTAACGGAAAACTTCAGTTTATTTACAGTTTTATTTGAAAGAACAGGCAGTTGACAATTCACAGTTGTACAGAATCATTCAACATTAATTCGATGACTGTCAGTTTTTTGACATTAACTGTATTAGGTACACATATACTACTGGACAGTGACACGTAAAAATTTTTGCTGGACCGCAACTCCTACCCTGTATTCCACTTACCGAGAGCGGACGCCATAAGCACTTCGACTACGCAAGCATTCTTCCCTGACTAACACTAAGTTCCATATGTCAGCGTCTCTACTTCCTTATATCGTGTGTCAGTGTGGACTAGTAGATCTCTACCTAATTCAGAAGATATCAAGGATGCTCTCCGCCGGCTCCTACTTACAAGTGGTTCCAATGGCTCTGAGCACTATGGGACTTAACTTCTGAGGTCATCTGTCCCCTAGAACGTAGAACTACATCTACATCTACATCTACATCCATAGTCCGTAAGCCACCTGACGGTGTGTGGCGGAGGGTACCTAGAGTACCTCTATCGGTTCTCCCTTCTATTCCAGTCTCGTATTGTTCGTGGTAAAAAGGATTGTCGGTATGCCTCTGTTTGGGCTCTAATCTCTCTGATTTGATCCTCATGATCTCTTCGCGAGATATACGTAGGTGGGAGCAAATATACTGCTTGACTCCTCGGTGAAGGTATGGTCTCGAAACTTCAACAAAAGCCCGTACAGAGCTACTGAGCGTCTCTCCTGCAGAGTCTTCCACTGGGGTTTATCTATCATTTCTGTAACGCTTTCGCAATTACTAAATGTTCCTGTAACGAAGCGCGCTGCTCTCCGTTGGATCTTCTCTATCTCTTCTATCAACAGAAAATAAACATTTTTTTTTTTTCAGGCTTTAGTCGCAAGGTACGTTTCACTCAGTTGCCTAGGTTTCGTTTCGATTCCAGTAATGGAAACTTCTTCAGAACCTATAAATTATACTACATAAGGACATATATTACTCACTGAAATGCATCATCAGTCTAATGACTGAATAATAAAGAAATCGTGATACTTACAAAAAAATTAAATTAAATCATTTTGAGAGCAAAACACTGGCCATGTCACAGATTAAAAATTAAAACAATAATGACGCATAATCATAAGATCATGTCTGTCAAAATTAAAACTATGAAGGCGCACGTAGAACAAAGCTACGCCGGCCAGACATAAGGACCACACGTGAGCGGCACGGAAACTAGGCGTCGCGAGCAGTTCCGCGGCAAGGCTCGGCCGTGGCCAAGCGCATGCGCGAGCGCGAGCGCAAGCGCATGCGCAGGCGTGAGAGACAAACTGTCTCAAAATTACTTAGAGCAGATATACATATAAACAAAATGTGACTGGAAGCCGTCCTACAAGTGGAGAAACCTATCTATTGATTTAGCAAATTTAAACAATTTATCTAAAAAGAAACTACAAAGCCAAGGAATAATTCTTTTTTTTTTCATTTAAAATTACACTAAGAGAGCGAATCCCCGCTACAGTAACTATAAAATTAGTGTCGAAACCATAACATAAAAACGCCTTAGCAACTATGTGTCATTACCAAGCATATTACGAAATATAAAGACATACAAGTACAATCGCACTTTAATATAGAGACAAAGCAGATAGGGAAACAGCATCGGCCATTAGAAGCGCACTGTGGGTCAACTCCACTGGACTAAAGGTTGAAATCCTTCGAAATAACTTCTATTTTTTAGTTGCAGCTGATCATTAAGAGCATATGCCGACAAAAAGCGGTGATGGAACACGAGGATCTACATTTGCTCAACATCTGGTCCAAAAGGCGCATGCTCCCAAGCCTATAAAAGACGCAGAGCTTTTGCATAATGTGGTTTAATTTATAGGTTCTGAAGAAGATTCCATTACTGGAATCGAAACCTAGGTACATCTACATCTACATCCGTACTCCGCAAGCCACCTGACGGTGTGTGGCGGAGGGTACCCTGAGTACCTCTATCGGTTCTCCCTTCTATTCCAGTCTCGTATTGTACGTGGAAAGAAGGATTGTCGGTATGCTTCTGTGTGGGCTCTAATCTCTCTGATTTTATCCTCATGGTCTCTTCGCGAGATATACGTAGGAGGGAGCAATATACTGCTTGACTCTTCGGTGAAGGTATGTTCTCGAAACTTCAACAAAAGCCCGTACCGAGCTACTGAGCGTCTCTCCTGCTGAGTCTTCCACTGGAGTTTATCTATCATCTCCGTAACGCTTTCGCAATTACTAAATGATCCTGTAACGAAGCGCGCTGCTCTCCGTTGGATCTTCTCTATCTCTTCTATCAACCCTACCTGGTGCGGATCCCACACTGCTGAGCAGTATTCAAGCATTGGGCGAACAAGCGTACTGTAACCTACTTCCTTTGTTGTCGGATTGCATTTCCTTAGGATTCTTCCAATGAATCTCAGTCTGGCATCTGCTTTACCGACGATCAACTTTATATGATCATTCCATTTTAAATCACTCCTAATGCGTACTCCCAGATAATTTATGGAATTAACTGCTTCCAGTTGCTGACCTGCTATTTTGTAGCTAAATGATAAGGGACCTATCTTTCTATGTATTCGCATCACATTACACTTCGCTACATTGAGATTCAATTGCCATTCCGTGCACCATGCGTCAATTCGCTGTAGATCCTCCTGCATTTCAGTACAATTTTCCATTGTTGCAACCTCTCGATACACCACAGCATCATCTGCAAAAATCCTCAGTGAACTTCCGATGTCATCCACCAGGTCATTTATGTATATTGTGAATAGCAACGGTCCTATGACACTCCCCTGCGGCACACCTGAAATCACTCTTACTTCGGAAGACTTCTCTCCATTGAGAATGACGTGCTGCGTTCTGTTATCTAGGAACTCCTCAATCCAATCACACAATTGATCTGATAGTCCGTATGCTCTTACTTTGTTCATTAAACGACTATGGGGAACTGTGTCAAACGCCTTGCGGAAGTCAAGAAACACGGCATCTACCTGTGAACCCGTGTCTAAGGCCCTCTGAGTCTCGTGGACGAATAGCGCGAGCTGGGTTTCACACGATCGTCTTTTTCGAAACCCATGCTGATTCCTACAGAGAATATTTCTAGTCTCCAGAAAAGACATTATACTCGAACATAATACGTGTTCCAAAATTCTACAACTGATCGACGTTAGAGATATAGGTCTATAGTTCTGCACATCTGTTCGACGTCCCTTCTTGAGAACGGGGATGACCTGTGCCCTTTTCCAATCCTTTGGAACGCTTCGCTCTTCTAGAGACCTACGGTACACCGCTGCAAGAAGGGGGGCAAGTTCCTTCGCGTACTCTGTGTAAAATCGAACTGGTATCCCATCAGGACCAGCGGCCTTTCCTCTTTTGAGCGATTTTAATTGTTTCTCTATCCCTCTGTCGTCTACTTCGATATCTACCATTTTGTCAACTGTGCGACAATCTAGAGAAGGAAGCACAGTGCAGTCTTCCTCTGTGAAACAGCTTTGGAAGAAGACATTTAGTAATTCGGCCTTTAGTCTGTCATCCTCTGTTTCAGTACCATTTTGGTCACAGAGTGTCTGGACATTTTGTTTTGATCCACCTACCGCTTTGACATAGGACCAAAATTTCTTAGGATTTTCTGCCAAGTCAGTACATAGAACGTTACTTTCGAATTCATTGAAAGCCTCTCGCATAGCCCTCCTCACACTACATTTCGCTTCGCGTAATTTTTGTTTGTCTGCAAGGCTTTGGCTATGTTTATGTTTGCTGTGAAGTTCCCTTTGCTTCCGCAGCAGTTTTCTAACTCGGTTGTTGTACCACGGTGGCTCTTTTCCATCTCTTACGATCTTGCTTGGCACATACTCATCTAACGCATATTGTACCATGGTTTTGAACTTTGTCCACTGATCCTCAACACTATCTGCACTTGAGACAAAACTTTTGTGTTGAGCCGTCAGGTACTCTGTAATCTGCTTTTTGTCACTTTTGCTAAACAGACAAATCTTCCTACCTTTTTTAATATTTCTATTTACGGCTGAAATCATCGACGCAGTAACCGCTTTATGATCGCTGATTCCCTGTTCTGCATTAACTGATTCAAATAGTTCGGGTCTGTTTGTCACCAGAAGGTCTAATATATTATCGCCACGAGTCGGTTTTCTGTTTAACTGCTCAAGGTAGTTTTCAGATAAAGCACTTAAAAATATTTCACTGGATTCTTTGTCCCTGCCACCCGTTATGAACGTTTGAGTCTCCCAGTCTATATCCGGCAAATTAAAATCTCCACCCAGAACTATAACATGGTGGGGAAATCTACTCGAAATATTTTCCAAATTATTCTTCAGGTGCTGAGCCACAACAGCTGCTGAGCCCGGGGGCCTATAGAGACATCCAATTACCATGTCTGAGCCTGCTTTAACCGTGACCTTCACGCAAATCATTTCACAATTCGAATCTCCGTCAATTTCCTTCGATACTATTGCACTTCTTATCGCTATAAACACGCCTCCCCCTTCACTGTCCAGCCTATCTCTGCGGTATACATTCCAATCAGAGTTTAGGATTTCATTACTGTTTACGTCTGGTTTCAGCCAACTTTCTGTTCCTAGTACTATATGGGCGTTGTGACCGTTTATTAATGAGAGCAGTTCTGGGACCTTTCTATAGACGCTTCTGCAGTTTACTATTAGCACATTAATATTGTTATTCCTTGTTGCATTTTGCCTACTCCTGCCTTGCCGCGTCTCAGGAGGCGTCTTGTCGGGCCTAGGGAGGGAATTCTCTAACCTAAAAAAACCCCATGTGCACTCCACACGTACTCCGCTACCCTCGTAGCCGCTTCCGGCGTGTAGTGCACGCCTGACCTATTCAGGGGGACCCTACATTTCTCCACCCGATAGCGGAGGTCGAGAAATTTGCACCCCAGCTCTCCGCAGAATCGTCTGAGCCTCTGGTTTAAGCCTTCCACTCGGCTCCAAACCAGAGGACCGCGATCGGTTCTCGGAACGATACTACAAATAGTTAGCTCTGATTCCACCCCGCGAGCGAGGCTTTCCACCTTCACCAACTCCGCCAACCGCCTGTACGAACTGAGGATGACCTCTGAACCCAGACGGCAAGAGTCATTGGTGCCGACATGAGCAACAATTTGCAGTCGGGTGCACCCAGTGCTCTCTATCGCCGCCGGTAGGGCCTCCTCCACATCTCGGATGAGACCCCCCGGCAAGCAGACAGAGTGAACACTGGCCTTCTTCCCCGACCTTTCCGCTATTTCCCTAAGGGGCTCCATCACCCGCCTAACGTTGGAGCTCCCAATAACTAATAAACCCCTCCCCCCGTGTGCCTGCTCGGACCTTGCTGAAGGAGCAGCCACATGTCCACTCACAGGCAGAGCGGGCGATGCCACACGGCCAGCCTCCACATTGACCCTCCGCCTCGTGCGCCGCGAACGCCGCTGAACCCGCCACTCCCCTTGGGGAGAGGGTGGCCCAACCGCGCCCGGTACCCGCGAAGATGTCTCGACAGCAGGGACAGTGGGTGAAGCATCTAACACCTGGGGTGCACCATGCGACGCACCAGACTCCCCACTGCCGCTACACTCCGAGGCAGCAGCCTGAAGACGGCTGACCGCGGCCATCAACACGCTCAGCTGTTCGCGAAGAGTGGCCAGCTCCTCCTGCGTCGGAACACAGCAGCCACACATCCTAGCCGTCCTAAGAAATCAATTTACTATAGAGTGTTAATCAGCTTTTAACGAGTAAAAATTAGCTTGAAACTGAACGATGAAAAAATTTTTTATTTTCTGTACATTTCATGGTTGCTGACGCGCTGCACTATGTTAAAGATTGGTAAATCTTCCACCAACCTTGTTTGTTACAAATCCCACACTGCTGAGCAGTATTCAAGCAGTGGGCTAACAAGCATACTGTAACCTACTTCCTTTGTTTTCGAATATCCTTTTTCTTATGCTTCTTCCAATGAATCTCAGTCTGGCATCTGCTTTACCAACGATCAACTTTATATGATCATTCAATTTTAAATCACTCCTAATGCGTACTACCAGATAATCTATGGAATTAACTACTTCCAGTTTCTGACCTGCTATATTGAAGCTAAATGATAAACGATCTTCCTTTCTATGTATTCGCAGCACATGACACTTGTCTACATTGAGATTCAATTGCCATTCCCTGCACCAGTCGTCAATTCGCTGCAGATCCTCCTGCATTTCAGTACAATTTTCCATTGTTACAACCTCTAGATATACCACAGCATCATTCGCAAGAGGCCTCAGTGAGCTTTCGATGTCATCGACAATGTCATTTATGTATATTGTGAATAGCAACGGTCTTACGACACTCCCCTGTGGCACATCTGAAATCACTCTTACCTTGGAAGACTTCTCTCAATTGAGAATGACACGCGGCCTTCTCTGATCTAGGAACTCTTCAATCCAATCACACAATTGGTCTGATACTCCATATGTTCTTACTTTGTTCCTTAAACGACTGTGGGGAACTGTATCGAACGCCTTGCGGAAGTCGAGAAACACAGCATCTACCAGGGAACCCGTGTCTATGGCTGAGTCTCGTGGACGAATAGCGTGAGCTGGGTTTCACACGATTGTCTTTTTCGAAACGCATGCTGATTCCTACAGAGTAGGTTTCGAGTCTCCAGAAATTTCATTATACTCGAACATACTACGTGTTCCAAAATTCTACAACTGATAGACTTTAGAGATACAGCTATATAGTTCTGCACATCTGCTCGATGTTCCTTGTTGAAAACGGGGATGACTTGTTCCCTTCTTCAATCCTTTGGAAAGCTACGCTTTTCTAGATACCTACGGTATACCGCTCTAACAAGGGGGCAAGTTCCTTCGCATACCCTGTGTAAAATCGAACTGGTATCCCATTAGGTCCAGCGGCCTTTACTCTTTTGAGCGATTTTAATTGTTTCTCTATCCCTCTGACGTCTATTTCGATATCTACCATTTTCTCATCTGTGAGACAATCTAGAGAAGAAACTACAGTGCAGACTTCCTCTGTGAAACAGCTTAGGAAAAAGACATTTAGTATTTCGGCCTTTAGTCTGACATCCTCTGTTTCAGTACCATTTTGGTCACAGAGTGTCTGAACATTTTGTTTTGATCAACCTACCGCTTTGACATAAGACCAAAATTTCTTACGATATTCTGCAAATGCATTACATAGAACTTTACTTTCGAATTCGTTGAACGCCTCTCGCTTAGCCCTCCTCACACTACATTTCGCTTCGAGTAATTTATGTTTGTCTGCAAGGCTTTGGCTATGTTCATGATTGCTGTGAAGTTCCCTTTGCTTCCGCAGCAGTTTTCTAACTCGGTTGTTGTACCACGGTGGCTTTTTTCCATCTCTTACGATCTTGCTTGGCACATACTCATCTAACACATGATGTACGATGGTTTTGAAATTAGTCCACTGATCCTCAACATTGTCTGTACTTGAGACAAAACTATAATGTTGAGCCATCAGTTACTCTGAAATCTGCTTTTTGTCACTTTTGATAAACAGAAAAATCTTCCTACCTTTCTTAATATTTCTATTTACATCTGAAATCATCGATGCAGTAACCCCTTTATGATCGCTGATTCCCTGTTCTGCGTTAACTGTTTCAAATAGTTCGGGTCTGTTTGTCACCAGAAGGTCTAATATGTTATCGCCAAGAGTCGGTTCTCTGTTTAACTGATCAAGTAGTTTTCGGATAAAGGACATTAAAAATTTCACTGGATTATTTGACCCTGCCACCCGTTATGAACGTATGAGTCTCCCAGTCTATATCTGGCAAATTAAAATCTCCACCCAGAACTATAACATGGTGGGGAAATCTATTCGAAATATTTTCCAAATTATCCATCAGGTGCTCAGCCACAACAGCTGGTGAGCCAGGGGGCCTATAGAGGCATCCAATTACCGTGTGTGAGCCGGCTTTAACCGTGACCGCCACCCAAATTATTTCACCTTTCGGATCTCCGTCAAGTTCCTTCGATACTATTGCACCTCTTATCGCTATAAACACGCCTCCCCCTTCACTGTCCAGCCTCTCTCTGCGGTATACATTCCTATCTGAGTTTACAATTTCATTACTGTTCACATCCGGTTTCAGTCAACTTTCTGTCCGTAGTACTATGTCTGCATTGTGACCGTTTATTAATGAGAGCAGTTTTGGGACCTTTCTATAGACGCTCCTGCAGTTTACTATTAGCAGATTAATATTGTTATTCGCTGTTGCATTTTTCTACTCATACCTTTCCGCGTCTCAGGAGACTTCTTGAGGGGCCTAGGGAGGGAATTCTCTAACCTAAAAAACCCACATGTGCACTCCACAAGTACGCCGTTACCCTCGTAGCCGCTTCGTACGTGTAGTGCACGCATGACCTATTCAGGGGGATCCTACATTTCTCCACCCTATAGCGGAGGTCGAGAAATTTTCACCCCACATCTCCGCAGAATCGACTGAGCCTGTGGTTTAAGACTTCCACTTGGCTCCAAACCAGAGGACCGCGATCGGTCCTGGGAACGAGACTACAAATGGTTAGCTCAGATTCCACCACGCGAGCGAGGGCTTCCGCCTTCACCAACTCCGCCAGCCGCCTGTATGAACTGAGGATGACCTCTGAACCTTGAGGGCTGGAGTCATTGGTGCCGATATGAGCAACAATTTTCACACTTAAACCTACCTAACTAAAGGACATCATACACATCCATGCCCGAGGCAGGATTCCCACCTGGGACCGTAACGGTCGCGCGGTTCCAGACTGTAGCGCCTAGAACCGCTCGGCCACTTCGGGCGGCTCCTACTGACACGTACCAGGGCTACTGAGAGTGACTTCCTGAGTAATGGTTGTTCTTCCTGGTTTACTGTCCCTGTTAATGCGCATCGATAACACAGATATCGTAATAGCATAATCTGAGACCGCGCTACCGAATGGGAGCGTAAAATAGCCCTCTGAACATAGTCTCGTGAGCAACAAGAAGGAAAGTTCCACTTTCAGCCTACACAGTGCGGCGTACGGAACATGCGATACGCGTCATTTCTTTGATCCGATTCCATCTACATATTTAAAATACAAAATTGTGAATGTTCCACTAAATTTCGGATGCGCAGTGGCATATATTGAGCTTCTTCTTCTAATATTTCGTGTTGGATATGATGAATCTTCAGTTCTCTTTAAAGGTAAAATATAATACGAATATGCGCACACTTGAAACATGTTGCCGAAACATTGGTATGTGAAAGAAGAACTTCCTGTCAGTAGAAATGGAGAGACCTGGCATTGGATATGGAGTCAGTTGTTGAAGGACAAAATGTTGGCCGGTGAAGAGAGTAGGAATGTGGCGGTATAGTCATGGAGCACTGGTGCACTGCGTAGCTTCTACGTCTTCTTTCTGGGACTCGATGTTGTAAGAGGCAACTGAAATTAGGTTGGCGACGAATTTAATTAAGTAACATAGTAGCTCCAACTTGTATGAGTCTTGGAATCCGGCGCTTGCAGTAATGAACTAGCAAGGGCGTCGCGACAGTGAGGCTCATAGTGATACATCGACTGCACAGCCACAGAAGTAATTCATGCACATTGCACTTCTTTCTTGCCGAACAACGTCTCTGGCGCCTTCTGGATTTATGGCCGCATGCACAGTGACGCGGACCGCGAGTTAAAACCTAAATATGGCTGAACGATACCCAGCCGAAATGTTAGAAGAAGAAGCTGAATTCATTCGATTGCACATATGAAGTTTGGCTGAGTAGGCATTGCACAAAATTGTAAGTGTGTGTCTTAACACCTGAGAAATAGCACCTGACGACTTTCAGGAGACACAACTTGCATATACTGCCCGACAAAAAAGTAAAACACCCAGAGGGAAGGAATGTGATGTTAACTCAATGGTTACAAAATAGACTCAAATGTACAAAGAAGTTGGCGGTAAGGTGTCACTTATGAGTATGACGTTCTAGCCTCTGACATGTATTCATGCGTTGATTCGATTTGGAAGGGTTTCATTGAGCCATTGTACTTGATATCCTGGTTGGTGGCATTGCCATTGCGGTGAAGTTGATACCTGATCCGGTTCCACACATGCTCTGTAGCGGAAATACTTGATTTTCATATATGACACCAGAGCAGATCATCATCACGAAGACAGTTCATATAGGCACATGCAACGTTCAACGAGAATTTAACCGTCGACAAATGGCACCACGACACATTCACATGAGACGTAACACATGAGAACTTGGGTTATCTATCCCATAATACTGTGCAGCCTAATTCCCTGTATCACTATCGGAAAAGAGTTAAGCTATATTCAATACCGGCCGCTGTGGCCGAACGGTTCTAGCCGCTTCAGTCTGCAACCGCACTGCTCTTATGGTCTCAGATTCCAATTCTGCCTCGGGCATGGATGTGTGTGATGTCCTTTGGTTAGTTATGGTTAACTAGCTCTATGTCTAGGGAACTGATGACATCGGATGTTAAGGCCCGTAAGGCTTAGAAGCATTTGAACAATTTGAATCATATTCGATGGCTCCCCTCATCCTCACCACACATCTGAGTGTTTTCACAACACTGAAAAAATGGGACTGTTCCACAGACTGCCACCATACAAGCCGAAAATAGTCATTTGGCTTGTCCAGAACAGCGCTTCATCGCTGCACAGCATCCAGTTCCACTCACCAGCAGGCTGTGCTTCTTGATCACGACACCACTCCAGATGCAGCCATTTGTACAGAGGTGTTAACGTCAGTTTACGCATGGGACGGTACTTACCTGGACCGCCTGCTGGTATGGTGCGTCCAATAGTGCTGGATGAGACAGACTGTCCCAGCGGGTCCATCAATTGTTCTCATTACCATAATGACCCAACGCCACCTTCAAAATTTAATTATTTATATCCTTCTAATACTGTATTAAATCCTCAAAACAGTTTACATCTTTATTGATATCAACTAGCAAAATCTCACTCTGAAACAGAGTGGCATCAACATCGACAACGTGTTAAGTGATATATTTCTTCGGGTGTCATCAATCTTTGGGGGTTGTTAGCGAGAGAAAGTTCCATTAAGGTCTGAAACTGTGTGTAAAGTTTGCATCAAGTCAATAAGTTCTCTCGTTCACAAGTGCTGGATAGTGCCCTTAGTAACTAGACGTTATGCGACGTGTACGTAGTGCAACATATAATGTGAAAGCATTGAATAATCGGATGGAAAACTGTATACTCTTTGTATTCGTTGCACTTAGCACATATCAACAAAGAAAGGCATTTTCACAAATATCATAAAGTTAAAAAGTCAAAGAGTAAATTGCTTTCTCAAAGAGGAAATGTTTTTACCTAAGTCGCATAATATTCTTCTTAATAAGTATCCTGTGTTACAAACTTTCCCGAGTTTCCTTTGTTCTTCCTCAGGACTCAAGATGTCTCATTACCAAACTTTGTCGACATCTATTGAGCTTCTTGATTATAATGAATTTAAGCGTCGTTAATGGTGCGGCATTTTTCCACGAATAACAATATTTTTGACGTCATATATCCTGAACTGTGTGCTGTACATAGATATAATTTTGCATATACATGAAAAGACATATGTGAACACTGTGTAGAAAGTATGTTGCGAATAAACGTAGCAGTAAAGAAGTTATAAATTAAAACGTCATGCCTGAAGAAGAAAAGCAAAAATGTAGTAGGCGATATATTTTTTAATTTTATCGTTAAGTTCTGGTTGTGAGCGCTAAAAGGTTTGAAACTATGTGTACGGTAACGCCTCTTGCGAGTCGTAAAATGCTCTGGGTACACGCCTTCGTGGTATACACAACTTTTGGAAGCCAACTCCCACCCCTTTTATAGGTACGTGGTTTTTACTCCCAGAACTATATTTTTCAGACATTAAGTGATGTATGTGACTAGTTTGGTTCAAATCGGTCAAATGGTTTCGGAGGAGATGTGAAACATCCATACATACTTATATAATACGTCTTCTGAATATCAGTGTTTCTCGTGGTACGATATTGATGAAATATAGGCAACCCACACCATGTCCCTAGCTGCGCTGAAGGTGCCAGTGAAAACCCCATAAATATCCGTCTAGTAGTTTTCAAGAATAGCGACAGAGACACTAGAGAGTTTTAGTAAAACTTTCAATCACAATATCCTGTTTTCCGTGATCCGGTATTGATGACCTAAAGTCTGTATGCTGCTCCAAACTATCGTCCAGTTACCTCCTAAAGCCCCATCAACATTCCTTTTGTTCCTGTAGCAGTTTCGGAGATTAGCGAGCTCATAGACAAACAGCCGTACATGATGGTTTTACAAATTTATTATCGCTACAGTTGTTAATGCTTTCAGTACCTAGTCGGTATATAAAATTTAGCGTTCTAAGTCAAAACAATCAAAAGATACGGCCATTTATGTTGAAAACTCTCTCATCAAAACATTCAGCGGACCCATAATCATAATATTTGAGTAGAACCTAGGGTTGACAGTTCAGTCATGGGAAAAATTCCTAAGGCTTTAATTCCTAAATATAACTGAGGTAGTCAGATGGAAACGAGACAGTTGAAAAAACGTATGTACCCTGTTTACTGTCTCAAAAGTAATTGCAATTTCTCTTATTCATATATTCTAATGAGAGACGCACTGTCAATGACAGCATGGAAAAAGTTAGCGGTTGCATACTGAAGCAAGACTCTACCCACGCGTGAGCCTCTTCAGCCTAAGCAGATCGACAACCGCGAAGGCCTTTCTTCGGTGGTCCAAAATATGGTAACGCATGGAGAAAGATCGCTACTGTATGGAGGATGTGTAAGGCCTACCAAACGAAATTTCTGCAGGGTACTCGAAACAATGTGGGTAGCATATGGGCTAGAGACCGCAACGAATTGTACAGTTGGAGGAAGACTTGTGACTACAAAATATTCGCGGAATGGTCTTACGTGCCAGTTCCATCGAGACGTTTGGGCTGTTTTTGGGAGGCGTACTGCAGCACATGTCCATGCAACAACGGCCATATGGCAATTTTCAACATACGCCGTTCGTGAAATCCAGTAATTTCGTCGTGGTGACTTAGGTGTAATATTGTCTTTGATTAAATGTCTAATTTGATTTCTGAACTCCTATTTGTATGTACATCCAATTTTCGTTCAACATCCAATTTTCATTGGCAGTGACACATAATTTAAAGCAAATTTCGTCTTTACGGATAGCACACTTGTATATACACTCCTGGAAATGGAAAAAAGAACACATTGACACCGGTGTGTCAGACCCACCATACTTGCTTCGGACACTGCGAGAGGGCTGTACAAGCAATGATCACACGCACGGCACAGCGGACTCACCAGGAACCGCGGTGTTGGCCGTCGAATGGCGCTAGCTGCGCAGCATTTGTGCACCGCCGCCGTCAGTGTCAGCCAGTTTGCCGTGGCATACGGAGCTCCATCGCAGTCTTTAACACTGGTAGCATGCCGCGACAGCGTGGACGTGAACCGTATGTGCAGTTGACGGACTTTGAGCGAGGGCGTATAGTTGGCATGCGGGAGGCCGGGTGGACGTACCGCCAAATTGCTCAACACGTGGGGCGTGAGGGCTCCACAGTACATCGATGTTGTCGCCAGTGGTAGGCGGAAGGTGCACGTGCCCGTCGACCTGGGACCGGACCGCAGCGACGAACGAATGCACGCCATGACCGTAGGATCCTACGCAGTGCCGTACGGGACCGCACCGCCACTTCCCAGCGAATTAGGGACACTGTTGCTCCTGGGGTTTCGTGAGGACCCTTCGCAACCGTCTCCATGAAGCTGGGGTACGGTCCCGCACACCGTTAGGCCGTCTTCCGCTCACGCCCCAACATCGTGCAGCCCGCCTCCAGTGGTGTCGCGACAGGCGTGAATGGAGGGACGAATGGAGACGTGTCGTCTTCAGCGATGAGAGTCGCTTCTGCCTTGGTGCCAATGATGGTCGTATGCGTGTTTGGCGCCGTGCAGGTGAGCGCCACAATCAGGACTGCATACGACCGAGGCACACAGGGCCAACACCCGGCATCATGGTGTGGGGAGCGATCACCTACACTGGCCATACACCTCTGGTGATCGTCGAGGGGACACTGAATAGTGCACGGTACATCCAAACCGTCATCGAACCCATCGTTCTACCATTCCTAGACCGGCAAGGGAACTTGCTGTTCCAACAGGACAATGCACGTCCCCATGTATCCCGTGCCACCCAACGTGCTCTAGAAGGTGTAAGTCAACTACCCTGGCCAGCAAGATCTCCGGATCTGTCCTCCATTGAGCATGTTTGGGACTGGATGAAGCGTCGACTCACGCAGTCTGCAGGTCCAGCACGAACGCTGGTCCAACTGAGGCGCCAGGTGGAAATGGCATGGCAAGCCGTTCCACAGGACTACATCCAGCATCTCTACGATCGTCTCCATGGGAGAATAGCAGCCTGCATTGCTGCGAAAGGTGGATATACACTGTACTAGTGCCGACATTGTGCATGCTCTGTTGCCTGTGTGTATGTGCCTGTGGTTCTGTCAGTGTGATCATGTGATGTATCTGACCCCAGGAATGTGTCAATAAAGTTTCCCCTTCCTGGGCAATGAATTCAAGGTGTTCTTATTTCAATTTCGAGGAGTGTATATTCGTTCCAGTTTTAGGCTGAGAGTGCAAGAAAACTGCAAATAGTTTTGTTTTAGGTTTAAAGTTCATGTCTGTCAATTGTGTCTTTTCGGATGCTGTAGTTTTCATAAAAGATAGAAGAGTAATATGTTTGCAGATGAGCGTATGCTGTTACGTTATACAGCCTACTAGGACGTTAATTGTTCTATTGCTGTGTGTTAATGTGAATGCAAAGAACCGGGAAAGACTGATACTTATTCAACAGTCAGTTACTATAAATAATTTAGGAATTTAGGTTTTGTTTTCGTGTTCATGGTGGAGTAGAGTAGTCTAGAAACTCTAAGACCTGCCTTTAAAGTACGAATGCAAAATGAATGTGCAGGACAGATATATATTTGTTCGCCAGAATGTAAGGAATACCGTTGAAAACCTATGCTTGTATGAGAGCTAGTCTGAGTCCATATTTACTTCATAATCCTTCTTTCATAAACAGTTTCCATACTGGATTCTAATTCTGTTAATCATACCGCTTAAAGCTTCAAATAATAGTTGCTAGTCCATTTCCATTATGGTAAATTGTAATATATTGTTTCATTTCTTTTGGATGTAGGAGAAATGAGTATATGTCATATAGGACAACAATAACCAACTGCACAACTGTTTTCCATTCAAATACTCATTTCCGCTTTCATTACGTGTGGTATAATAACGGATCGTTACCTGAGCAGAGGACCCGCAGAGACATAACAGAAGAGAATGCTGGCTGCAGTAAATAGAGTTTTGGCCGAATGAAGATGCTTTGTAGAGGCCTCATTTCCTAGACGAAATTAATCAAAGCATCGGACTGGGTAAAAAATGTGATACGCTCACGGGAAAAGACCAAGAGACGAGTGGAGGATAAAAGAATGAGAACTGAGCTATGGATATACTTTCTCGTAATTTCTGTGGTAGGCGGAACGTCAAAACGTCTAGTTAAAACCTACAAACAAGCGGAGAAGTCTGGCTAAAAGGAGATCAAAGGTCTGCATTATGGCACAAGCTGTTGCGCTTTACGGTTTAAGCGAGGAGAAGGCTGACAAATTTTTAATTATGGGAAATGGAGAAGACTGTACAGAAAAAGCCTACAGAGGAGCTAGATGAACACAGTTTATGGCACTAATTGTTATTTTCTTTGGCAAACGGTCTTTGAATGAACGTTTTCACTAGTCTGAGTTAAGCTAATTTCACATACAACAACCGGTAGTGAGGTACTTCGTATCGATCATAGATCTGTTAAATTTTACACATTGCCCGCGGAACAGGACATTTACTATAAGTATCAATGTAATACGCCAGCATACGAAGTTACACTTTCGTTAACAGGTAAACTGGCCACAAGCAAATATACACTATACAGAAATCGAAGGAAAGGTAAGCACTTATTAATTGCATTGGGAAAAGAATTATTTCTCCGAAAATTAATGCGTATTATAAAGATAATTATATGTATGTGCGTATGGGAGAGAGAGAGAGTGTGTATGTGTGTGCGTGTGTGTGTGTGTGTGTGTGTGTGTGTGTGTGTGTTTATGTTCCACATTTCCTCCTGCACCACTACACCGATTTCCACCAAACTTGGTACACATATCCCTTACTGTCCGGCAACAATTACTGTATCGGGAGAACCGCCTACCTCTCATAGTTACGGAGATATGATGTCAAAAACAATGAGATGGATGGAAAACTTCGTATAACACTTGACGTTTAAATGAATTAATATTTTTTTTCCCAACTGTATTCACAATAAACTGCGCATGCGGTATGCGCATATGCCACCAAATGCCCGCAAAAATTATGTTAATACACTCAGTTCAGGAGATATGACGTCATATACACTGCTGCAGTGTGCTTGACGCTTATTTTTATTATTTATTTTCTATTTACTCTATTTGCAATACATTTTGCAACCGTTATCCACTTATGTAACTGCATTTACCTACAAAACCATATCATTGTATGGCACACAGATGATGGGGACATGACGTCATAAACACTTAGATGCTTGAATAACTGGCGTATCACGCATTACGTTTAAGTTTATTACTTCTTTGTAAATAACTCCATTCACAACGTATTGCTCTGGCAGTATCCATACACGTCTCTGAATAAATCCACACAAATATATGATCTTCAATTTTTTTTCGTACTTCACTAGAAACACAGTTCAATTTATATTTTCGTTTCTAATAGGAAATTTGCAAAATGAATACCCGGGTGATGCAGGGTGTGTCAGCTAGTATCTGTTAAAGGGACATAGGTGATGTGGTTTAATGACAACGTCCGTCAGTTAAGGTTATTGTTTGCGTTGGCCAATAATGATTTGTTTTGATTCAATTTAATCGGTGAGACCGTCCAACAGTGCACTTCCACCTTATTGCCCGCATTATAGTCCGGTGTCCCTCCCTGACATTCTTGTAAAGCCCACCAGTAATATTTTTTAGGTCTTAGATAGACAAAATCTCTTTATGAATTTATGACGAAAATAGCTCGTGTATTTTGGACTGCAGTAGCTTCGCATAATAAAATGAAATGTGGTGGTTTCTACCCCGTTCACCATAAAAATCCAATCTTAAGGGCTACTTTCTCACTTCACATCGTGTATTGACCATTCTGAAGTTCTCATGGTCAGTCGTTAAACTAATACAGTAATTTAATGTACCTATTAGTCAAAGCCTACGTTGCGAAACTATTACTTAAACACAATTTTCATGCAATTAGCTTACCATGATTTCGTTTTTTGGTTCTGTGAGCAATGTTTTACGTGCTGTCTTCTAACCCAGCTACGTGGCTGAGACTCTTTCTTCGCCTTAATGATGGTTACGACAGCTTCCTGTCCGGAAAATGGGATCGCCCTAGCTAGACAATCAGCTACTTCGTTAGCAGTAACAGCTAAGTGACCAGGAGCCCACAGGCGGTTAAGCGGCTGTTTTCGCGTAGCTTGAGAAGGGTTTCACGGCATTCTGCGACGATCGTTGGTCTAGTTGCGGGGATTGATAGAAATTTCAGAGATGCTTGGCTGCGTGAATGAATGTCGATGCCACAGTCCTCATAGTTCCTGCGCAGGTTCACCTTTGCGCACAGTTCGATGGCAAATAGCTCCAACTAGAACAGTGACACTGCGCTCCCTAATCCAGGGTGTACAACGTATACCCCAACCACGTCTGGTTTCGACCCGTCAGTAAACCAGTATATATCATGCTTGATTCTTCTATAGCTGCATTCTTTCATTGTTAAGCTGAAAGTTTTGGTGAAGAACGTCGAAGCTACAGTGTAATCTTCCGCCATTTCACAGACCATTCCCTTTTTAACCATTGATAGTGGGCCAATTGTTCTGTGTTGTTTTCTTTCCTGAAGATCGCTGAAATTAATATATACTAATGAATGTATGCTTTTACTTTTTAATTATATTTGTAAACATTACAGGAATAATAGCGATGCCATTGCTAAATTTAAATGTTAAAATTTAAACCAGTCTTAATCGCATAAAACCGCTTATTATAATGGTTACAGGTTTCAGTTTATTTCCAGACTTTCTTCAGAAAGTTGTGAATGAGGACATACTGTCAAATTAATTTTAACCATTCCACTTTCCTTTTACTTTCATACCTCCCGGTTGTTTCCATGCTTGCTGCTCGAGATTAGCCGAGCGGTCTTGGGCGCTGCAGTCTAGGACTGTGCGGCTGGTTCCGGCGGAGGTTCGAGTCCTCCCTCGGGCATGGGTGTGTGTGTGTGTGTGTGTGTGTGTTTGTCCCGAGGATAATTTAGGTTAAGTAGTGTGTAAACTTAGAGAGTGATGACCATAGCAGTTAAGTCCCATAAAATTTCACACACATTTGAACATTTTTGTTTCCTGGCTTTATTATTTAGTAATTTGGATGATACAGCGAAATTACATATAATTAATAACGCAGCTCAACAACAACTTATTAGTAAAAGGCGACTTGGGGGGGGGGGAGGGGGGGAGGGCATATTGCAGTCCGACACATCGCATACAATTTAGTTCCGACGTGATTCCACACGGAATGGCTAATTCTATAATTAACATTTTTCATATTGTGGCGTAGCAAAAGTCTCAGAAATGTTCATGATCTCTTTGAATTAATGGTAGGATACCTCTATAATTTGCAATGAAAATTTTTTGTATCTGAAGACGAAGTTAACTTGTCGGATACAAACTTTTACGATCAACATAAGAACGTTACAACAACAACGATTTGTCTGTAATGTACGAAGAGTTAACAGATGCACTTACTAGGGGACGAACTAAGGCAATCGTTTATAATAAATTACAAATATTACATCCTTGTATCCTCACAGACACATAGAGACAACAAGTCCTTCTTTAAATTCTACATCTACATCTACATGACTACTCTCCAATTCACATTAAGTGCTTGGCAGAGGGTTCATCGATCCACAATCATGCTATCTCTCTACTATTCCACTCCCGAACCGCGAGCGGGAAAAACGAACACCTAAACCTTTCTGTACGAGCTCTGATTTCTCTTATTTTATTTTGATGATCATTCCTACCTATGTAGGATGGGCTCAACAAAATATTTTCGCATTCGGAAGAGAAAGTTGGTAACTGAAATTTCGTAAAAAGGTCTCGCCGCGACGAAAAGCGTCTATGCTGTAATGACTTCCATCCCAACTGGTGTATCATATCTGCCACACTCTCTCCCCTATAACGTGATAATACAAAACGAGCTGCCCTTTTTTGCACCCTTTCGATGTCCTCCGTCAATCCCATCTGGTAAGGATCCCACACCGCGCAGCAATATTCTGACAGAGGACGAACGAGTGTAGTGTAAGCTGTCTCTTTAGTGGACTTTTTGCATCTTCTAAGTGTCCTGCCAATGAAACGCAACCTTTGGCTCGCCTTCCCGACAATATTATCTAAGTGGTCCTTCCAACTGAAGTTGTTCGTAATTTTAACACCCAGGTACTTAGTTGAATTGACAGCCTTGAGAATTGTACTATTTATCGAGTAATCGAATTCCAACGGATTTCTTTTGGTACTCATGTGGATCATCTCACACTTTTCGTTATTTAGCGTCAACTGCCACCTGACACACGATACAGCAATCTTTCCTAAATCGCTTAGCAACTGATACTGGTCTTTGGCTGACCTTACTAGACGGTAAATTACAGTATCATCTGCGAACAATCTAAGAGAACTGCTCAGATTGTCACCCAGATCATTCATATAGATCAGGAACAGCAGAAGTCCCTGGACGCTTCCCTGGGGAACACCTGATATCACTTCAGTTTCACTCGATGATTTGCCGTCTATTACTACGAACTGCGACCTTCCTGACAGGAAATCAAGAATCCAGTCGCACAACTGAGACGATACCCCATAGCTCCTCAGCTTGATTAGAAGTCGCCTGTGAGGAACGGTGTCAAAACCTTTCCGGAAATCTAGAAATACGGATTCAACTTGAGATCCCCTGTCGATAGCGGCCATTACTTCGTGCGAATAAAGAGCTAGCTGCGTTGCACAAGAGCGATGTTTTCTGAAGCCATGGTGATTACGTGTCAATAGATCGTTCCCTTCGAGGTGACTCATAATGTTTGAATACAGTATGTGCTCCAAAACCCTACTGCAAACCGACGTCAGTGATATAGGTCTGTAGTTAAATGGATTACTCATACTACCCTTCTTAAACACTGGTGCGACCTGCTCAAATTTCCAATCTGTAGGTACAGATCTATCGGTGAGCGATCGGTTGTATATGAGTGCTAAGTAGGGAGCTACAGTATCAGCGTAATCTGAAAGGTACGTAATCGGTATAGAACCTGGACCTGAAGACTTGCCCGTATCAAGCGATTTGAGTATCTAAGGTATCTACTTCTAAGAAACTCATGCTAGCAGATGTTCGTGTTTCAAATTCTGGAATATTCCATTCGTCTTCCCTGGTGAAGGAATTTCGGAAAATTGCGTTCAATAACTCCGCTTTAGCGGCACAGTCGTCGATAACAGTACCATCGGCACTGCGCAGCGAAGGTGTTGACTGCGTTTTGCCGCTTGTGTACTTTACGTACGACCAGTATTTCTTCGGATTTTCTACCAAATTTCAAGACAATGTTTCGTTGTGGAACCTATTAAAGGCATCTCGCATCGAAGTACGTGCCAAATTTCGCGCGTCTGTAAATTTTCGTCAATTTTTCGGGATTTCGTGTTCTTCTGAACTTTGCATGCTTTTCCGTTGCGTCTGCAACAGCGTTCGGACCTTTTTTGTGTACCACGGGGGATCCGTTCCATCTCTTACCAATTTACGAGGTATGAATATCTCAACTGCTGTTGCTACTATATCTTTGAGTTTGAGCCACATCTCGTCTAATTTCGCATAGTCAGCTCGGAAGGAATGGAAATTGTCTTTTAGGAAGGCTTCTAGTGACACTTTATCCGCTTTTTTAAATAAAATTATTTTGTGTTTGTTTGTGATGGATTTGGAAGAAATGGTATTGAGCCTAGCTACAACGACCTTGTGATCACTAATCCCTGTACCAGTCATGATTCTATCAGCTCTGGATTGTTTGTGGCTAAGAGGTCAAGTGTGTTTTTGCATCCATTTACAATTCGCGTGGGTTTGTGGACTAACTGCTCGAAATAATTTCGGAGAAAGCATTTAGGACAATCTCGGAAGACGTTTTCTGCCTACCACCGGTTTTGAACAAGTATTTTTGCCAACATACCGAGGGTAGGTTGAAGTCCCCACCAACTATAACCGAATGAGTTGGGTATTTATTTGTTACGAGACTCAAATTTTTTCTGAACTGTTCCGCAACTGTATCATCGGAGTCTGGGGGTCGGTAGAAGGAGCCAATTATTAACTTAATTCGGCTATTAAGTATAACCTCCACCCATACCAATTCGCACGGAGTATCTACTTCGCCTTCAGTACAAGATAAACCACTACTGATAGACACAAACACTCCACCACCAATTCTGCTAATCTATCTTTCCTGAACACCGTCTGAGACTTCGTAAAAATTTCTGCAGAACTTATTTCAGGCTTTAGCCAGCTTTCTGTACCTATAACGGTATCACCTTCTGTGCATTCTATTAGCGCTTGAAGCTCAGGAACTTTTCCAGCGTAACTACAACAATTTACTACTATAATTCCGACTATTCCTTGATCCAAGCTCGTCCTGTAATTGCCATGCACCCTTTGACATTGCAGCCCACCCCGTACTTTCTCGAGGCCTTCTAACCTAAAAAAACCGCCCAGTCCACGCCACACAGCCTCCGCTACCCGTGTAGCCGCCAGCTGAGTGTAGTGAACTCCTGACCTATTCAGCGGAACCCGAAACCCCACCACCCTATGCCGCAAGTCAAGGAATCTGCAGCCAATACGGTCGCAAAACCGTCTGAGCCTCTGATTCAGACCATCCGCCCGGCTCTGCACCAAAGGTTCGCAGTCGGTTCTGTCAACGATGCTGCAGTTCTGTCTTCATCTCGTAAGCAAGACCGGCGGCCTTCACCAAATCAGATAGCCGCTGGAATCCAGAGAGAATTTCCTCAGATCAAAAGCGACACACGTCATTAGTGCCAACATGTGCCACCACCTGCAGCTGGCTGCACCCTGTACTATTAGCTACTGTGGAACACTGGTGAACTGAAGGCTCAAGAAACTCTTATTAAATACAAAAACCGTTGTGAAAAAAGATAACATCAAAGAAGACATCCCTATCTTTTCTTTTTTGGGTCATCACTCTTGTGACTGGTTTGATACGTCCCACCACGAATTCCTCAGCCGTGCCAATCCTTTCTTCTCATCACAGCAGCACCTGCATCTTACGTCCACAGTTACTTGCTGGATGTATGCCAATCTCTTTCTCAGTAGCTCCAACCCTCTACAGTTGCTCCCCCTAGCGCAAGGAAAGTTAGTTGAAGACGTAACAGATGGCCTATCATCCTGTCTACTCTTCTTGTCGGTGTTCTCCATGTATTCCTTTCCTCGGCGATTCTATGGAGAACGACCTCACTCCTTACCTTATTAGTCCACCTAATTTTCAACATTTTTCTTTAGCATCACATCTCAAAACTTTAGACTCTTCTTCCAGGTTTTCCCACCCTCTTTGTTTCCCTAACATACAATGCTATGATCTGAAATTTCCTCCACAACTAAACGCCTGTACTTGGCACTAATGAACTTCTCTTGGCAAGGAATGCTCTCCTTGACAGTGTTAGTCTGCTGTTAGTGTCCTTCTTACTCCGGCCATCATGGGTTATTTTGCAGCCCAGACAGCAAACTTCCTTAACTTCAGTAGTTCATTATCCTCAATTACGATACCAAATTTATCGCTATTCTTATTTCAGCTATTTCTCAATACTCTCGTGTTTCCTTGATAAACCCTCAGCCCATGTTCTGTACTCAACATATTATTCACTTCATTCAATACATTCTGTAATTCTTTCTGACATTCACTGAGAATAGCAATGTCATCAGCTGATCTTTTCATTGATACCATCTCACCTTGAAGAAGGTGCCTCCTAAAAGATTGTGAGCCTAAAGACTGAATACAGCTACAATCGGCCGTACCCTGGAAACGGTGAAAGATTTCGCCGGCTAATCCTTCTAACACCATATCAAGTTAAAGTCCAAACCAAATTAACATCAAGATGCAACGGCCTTTATCAAGACCACCCCTTGTGACGATCTCGATAAATATTGAGGGATTTTCTAATCATAAGAGTGTTTTATTAGCAGACATGTGCTATAACCATAAATGCGACGTATTGTAGGTGCAGGAAACACACCGGGGAGCCACCAGCCACAAACCTAAAATAGCAGGAATGGATTTGAAGACCCCACGATAAGTATGGAAGTGCGATTTTCATCAGACCAGGGCTCAACGTAACTTCGGCCACAATGACAGAAGTAAATAACATTGAAGTACTTACCATTCGCGCCCAGAAGTTCTCTGTGACGTCTGTGTACAAACCACCAGATGTGGACTTTGTTTTCCATGAGCCAAACAATTTTACAAATGACCATACTAATTTTGTCATGGGCGATATCAACTGCCATGGTGAAGCATGGGGATATAATGAGACTGATGAGAAAGGTGTACAGCTTGAATCCTGGGCTGACACTACCGACCTACAACTCATTCATGCCCAAAACAGCCAGCATCGTTCAACAGCAGAAGATGGAGAGGGGGATATAATCCTGACAACATCTTTGTGAGTAGGAAGTTGGCAGCACCTTGCATGAAGCTTGTTGAAGAACCTGTCCCAAGTACACAACACAGACCTGTCATTTGTGTTGTGAGTGCCATGGTTAAACCAGAGGAGGTGCCTTTCTGAAGACGGTTTAATTTCAAAAAGGCAGACTGGCAGAAATTTAAAGAGAAATTGGACGAAGAGATTGAGAAAATCCCTCCCCGACCAGATGAGTATGGTAGATTTATCGATCTTGTGAAAGGGATCTCAAGGAAGAACATCCTAAGGGGTAGCCGTACCCAGTACATCCAGGGTCTGACAGGCAGCAACAAGGTCTTACTTGACAGGTACCAAAAGCTATTCACTCAGGACCCGTTCAGCGAAGATACGATGGAGGCTAGGGAGGAACTAATGCAGGCTATTGCTGAGGAAAAGAGATGACGGTGGTGGAAACTAGTCGAGAATCTTGACATGAAACAAAACAGCAGACGTGCATGGAAATTACTGAAAAACTTAAGTGGGGACCCAACTGACCACCAGCAGAAGAACAACGGGGGTAACAGCAAATCAGATTGCTAGCCAACTTCTGAAGAATGCGAAGACCAAAGGCAAAAGAGAAAAGGAAAGAGTTATACCCCAAGAACAAAAAAAGTACGGACTCCTCAATGTTTCATTCACAGCAACTGAACTGGAAGACGCCATTCAGAGTATGAAACTGAATAAGGCCGCTGGAACTGATGACCTTAGAACGGAGCAGATAAAACAGTTTGTGCCCAAAGCTCTAAACTGGTTACTACAAATGATGAACAGCTGTATTAAAGAGCTGAATATTCCAAAACTGTGGCGGAAGGCGAGATTGGTGGCTTTACTAAAACCTGGCAAGGAGATAAAGGATCCCAAAAGTTACAGACCAGTGTCACTTCTATGCCATCTCTATAAGATACTGGAGCGGATGATTGTCAACCAGGTGGCAGAAACTATAGATGGAAAGCTCATAAAGGAACAAGCCGCTTTCAGACGAGGAAGATCTTGTTGTGGGCAGATACTTAATCTGACGCAACATATAGAAGACGGGTTTGAAAAAAAAATTTATAACTGGAGCAGCTTTCATAGATCTTACTGCTGCATACGACACGGTAAACTACAGAAATCTATTGCGCAAATTATATCACCTCACAGGGGACTGTAGGTTGAGCATGGTTATTGGTATTCTTCTGCAGAATCGAAGGTTTTATGTCTCCGTAAATGGTAAGAACAGTAGATGGCGACTGCAGAAGAATGACTTACCACAAGGAAGTGTACTTTCTCCCATCCTTTATAACGTGTACACTAATGACCAACCTATACCTCAAGATGCAAGACTGTTCATATATGCTGATGACACAGCTGTGGTGGTCCAGGTGTCCAATTTTGATGCAACATCTGGAAATCTCTCTAGAGCGCTTGAAGAACTGGCTCAATACTATGATGCCAATCACCTCAAGCCAAAAGCTGAGAAAACCCAAGTATGTGCATTCCACCTGCGCAATAGAGATGCTGGAGTTGAGCTCGACGTTACATGGCAAGGTAAGATGCTAAAGCACTGTCCATCACCTAAATACCTCGGGGTTGTACTTGACAGAACGGTTTCCTTCCAGCAGCATTGCCAAACACTAAGAGTAAAGTCTGCTCCAGGAATAACATGATCCGCAGGCTGACAAACTATGAATGGGAAGCTCAACCATCAGTTCTGAGAACATCAGCACATGCTCTGTGTGTTTCTGCAGCAGACTAGGCAGCGCCAGTACGGGAAGCATCTGCACATGCTAAACAGGTTGATGTAAGTGTCAATGAGACAATGCGAATTGTTACAGGCTGTCTCAGACCCACCCAATGGGTAATTTGTAACTACTTGCTGGAATTGCCCCATCCAAGATCAGAAGGCAGGTGGCAGCAGACGCTGAGAGAACAAAGAAAGAAACAGATTCTCGACACCCACTGAATGAGCACGACTCTCAGGCTCGGAGGCTTAAGTCTAGAAATAGCTTTATTGCAAGAACCAAGATCCTTGACGGTTCACAGGAAGATAATAGAGTCCGTAAATGGGAGAATGAACAAACCGCACTGCCGATAATACCAAAAGAGCAAATGGCACCTGGAAAAAAACTTCCTTATACAGTGTGGAGAACACTAAATAGGCTGAGGGCTGGTGTACCCAGATGCTAAACTAATCTGTGCAAGTGGGGACTGCTGACTAACGATGACGACGTTCTTTGCGGATGCGGAGAGGTACAAGACGAGGCACATCTGCTCATGTGCCGACTACTGCCGGAGCCCTGCAGTTTTAGTGACCTGCAACAAGCCAACGACATAGCCGTAGCGGTGGCTAACTATTGAAAAAATAAAACTTGATCTGGACACGGGAAAGTAAGGTAACCTTCAATTTTAAACCAGATCTTGAACCTTTCTCGTATTTCTGTCATTGCTTCTTCGATGTCTAGATTGAACAGTAGTGGCGGAAGACTACATCCCTATCTTATGCGTTTTGAATCCGAGTTCTTCATTCTTGGCCTTCTAGTCTTAGTGTTCCCTCTAGGATCTTGCACATATTGCATATTACCCGTCTTTCCCTTTAGCGTCCTCTATGTTCTTCAGAATTTCGAACTTCTTCCACCATTTGACATTGTCAAACGCCTTTTGCAGGCCGACGGATCCTAAAAACATATCTTAAATTTTCTTTAGTCTTGATTTCATTAGCAACAGCAACATCACACCTGCCTAGTCCTCAAATTTCTTTTTTATTCTTCTGTATATTATTCGTGTGACCAACTTGGGTGCATGAGCTATTGAGCTGAGAGGGTACATTTGGGGCACAGCACTCTATGATAGGGAGATATGAACTATGGGAAAACAGGAACAGAAGAGAATGAAAACAGTTTAGATGTGGTGGTACAGGAAACTGTTGAAAATCAGGTGGACCATTCGAATGTCATCTATCACCTCTGTCTTATTTGGTCTTAAATCGTCCAAAGCTGTTTAATAATATAGACTCTAATAATGTATCCTCGTTCTCTTCACTGTCGATTCCTGTTTCTTCTTCTACAGCGTCAACACCCAAGTCCTCCCTCTCACATAGGCCTTCAGTGTGCTCTTTCCACCTATCCCCTCTCTTCTCTGCGTTTAACAGAGGAATTCGAAATTCTCATTGCAGTCTAAATGTTACTTCTCTTTTTTATTTCACCATACGTTGTTTTGAAGTTTCTGTATGTCAAGTCAGTTCTTCCAACAATTATTTCCTTTTCGGTTTCTTCACTTTTTTCTTGCAGCCATTTCACCTTACCTTCCCTGCACTTCCTAATTAGTAACCTGTATTTCCGTATTCCTGAACTTCCCTGAACATTTTTTCACGTCTTTCTTCCTCCGCCTGATGAGGTATTACTTCTGTAATCAATGGTTTTTTCGTAGTTACCTTCCTTGTACATAAGTATTTATTTCCATCTTCTCTCTTTACCCTTTTCAGATATGTCCACTGCTCTTCAGTGAACTGTCTGCTGAGCTATGCATAAATGAGCTAAAATAAACCAGACGAACATGCGATGTTGGATACATTGGCTAACGTATCCAGTTTAGCAAGAAGTGATTGCAAAACACCTCATCTAGGGGAAAGACTCCTTTGTTTTTAAGCGTTGGGAAAGAGACTCCTGAGTTTGAAAGAAGGCTAACCAAAACCTCTCGCTCCCTTTCTAAAGAACTAATTTGTTTGAGCCTGCCTTGTTCGCCAAGTTATATGATATCCAGAGATTAGTCCCTGCGTTCTAAGAGTGCGTTCTTTTTTTTTAAAAAAAAAAAAAAGTGGCAAGCCACTCAGTAGATTCATGCTTCGCTTTATCTTCCTCATGGCCTGTTACCTTCTCTGTCGTCTCTAAAGCGATGTTGAACTAACGACGTTTCCTCGGTTTAAATGTGTAGAAACTGGGAGATCCGTTGAGTTTGCTGTAACCAACCAATCTCGTGATCCAAGCTCCGCTTTTTTACATCCTCCTTACGGTCTGTTTACTTTTCTGTCATGACTGAAACGATGTTGACTAGTTAAACGTTTAAAAAGTAGTAGGGGGGAGGGGAATATTCGCAGGGTTTGAAACTTGTAGCCAATATTGTCGCTACATGGCTGTTTCGGGCAGTCCTCTTCTCGGTCTCCGGGCTACGTTAATTTTCGGACACCAACAAGATAAGTCAGTGACAATTACTCGAGGTGCATAGGATAAAATAAATTAAGAACGGCATTTTCAGGAATAAATGTAATGAAACTCGTGGCTTGGGGAATCTTCTCCGCAAAGATTTCAATGCAGTCTTGTCGAGCACCGTAGCAGGTCTGACGACGGTGCGAGGAACATTAAGCGCAAGTGACCGACTTAGACAAGTTATATGAAATGAACCGACGAGCATGTTTTACCGAAGTCATTCTATTACAGCGGGATTAAGGGTACCCTAAGGATTTTCATTTCTTTTTTCCAGTTTTTAACTGCCGCACTACCTACACTGTAACCTAAAGATGTAAAGGGGGCACGTCCAACATGGTCACCCCAGCAGAGCGTGTGCTGCTTAACCCGCCTGTAACGGCTAGGCTGGCCAATCACTGCATCTTCTCGAGCTCCTTAGCTTTCACCTTCTGCTCTACTAAATAATACTATACTGTTGCCGTATAGATCATCATAGGTATTATTAGAAAGGTATATACTCAGTACACGCACTCAGGACTTGAAACGCCATTTAGTTCAGTAGGTCCCTTTAATTCGTATAAGAGTATATTTTACCTTGGTACTTTTGTTCCTTACGTGAGGTATCCGCGTTAATTTATCGTCAAATTCCAGATACTTCACTATCCCATCCAGTGGTAGAATTTCGTCGAAGAGCTTAAGATTCCTGTTCGTGTCCTGGTTATTCTTATATAGCTTTATGAGTTCCTTTAGCATTTAGTTTATGCATTTGAAAAATGATCAAGTTTAATTATTATTATTAATTACGAAGTTAATATTCTCAATTATCAAAATCGCCAGAAAATACTTTGAGATCCACAATTCTCTGGGTTAAATTTGGCTGAAAAAATGTAGGAATTCTGTGACACTTAACTAGAGCGCTACAGATTTTCAGATTTGGTGGCGGGGAAAGGTGGTCAGAGGGGGGGGGGGGGGGGGGGGAGGGAGGTATACGTCAACGTCGTGCAAGGCGTAGCACTATTATTCGCTGGAAACCCTAGCAGTGTACTTCAAACAGTTAAATGAAAATTTCCATAAAGAGGGCTTCCTCTGAAGTGCAGGTTCCAGCCACTGATCCCGTTTATAATAGCCTGCCCGCCCCGAAAACTGCATACATTAATGAAATGGTTGCGAAAACGCACTTCACCTCTTAGCCACAAACGATCCATAGCTAAAAGAGAGCATCATGACTGATAGAGGGATTAGTGATCACAAGGTCGTTGTAACTAGGCTCAATACCGGTTCTCCCAAATACAGCAGAAACAAACGCAAAATAATTTTATTTCAAAAAGGGGATATAGTGTCACTAGAAACCTTCCTAAGAGACAATCTCCATTCCTTCCGAACTGACTATGCAAATGTACACGAGATGTAGCTCAAATTCAAAGATAGAGCAGCAACAGCAATTGAGAGATTCATACCACATAAATTGGTAACAGATGCAACTGATCGCCAATGTTACACAAAACAGGTCCGAACGCTGTTGCAGACGCAACGGAAAAGCATGCAAAGTTCAGAAGAACACGAAATCCCGAAAAATTGACGAAAATTTACAGACGCAAGAAATATGGCACGGACTTCAATGCGAGATGCCTTTAATAGGTTCCACAACGAAACATTGTCTCGAAATTTGGTAGAAAATCCGAAGATATTCTGGCCCTATGTAAAGTACACAAGCGGCAAGACGCAGTCAATACCTTCGCTGCGCAGTTCCGATGGTATTGTTACTGACGACTGTGCCGCTAAAGTGGAGTTATTGAACGCATTTTTCCGAAATTCCTTCACGAGGGAAGTCGAATTGCATATTCCTGAATTTGAAACACGAACAGCTGCTAGCATGGGTTTCTTAGAAGGAGATACCTTAGGGGTTGCGAAGCAACTCAAATCGCTTGATACGGGCAGGTCTTCATGTCCAGATTGTATACCGATTAGGTTCCTTTCAGATTACGCCGATACAATAGCTCCCTACTTAGCAATCATATACAACCGCTCGCTCACCGATAGATCTGTACCAACAGATTGGAAAATTGCGCAGGTTGCACCAGTGTTTAAGAAGGGTAGTAGGAGTAATCCATCTAACTATGAATCATCTCGAAGGGAACGATCTATTGATACGTAATCAGCATGGTTTCAGAAAACATCGTTCTTGTGCAACACAGGTAGCTTTTCCCCGCACGAAGTAATGGCCGCTATCGACAGGGGATTTCAAGTTGATTCCGTATTTCTATATTTCCAGAAAGCTTTTGACACCATTCCTCACAAGCGACTTCCAATCAAGCTGCGGGAGTATGGGGTATCGTCTCAGTTTTGCGACTGGATTCGTGATTTCCTGTAAGGAAGGTCGCAGTTCGTAGTAATAGACGGCAAATCACCGAGATACACTGAAGTGATATCAGGTGTTCCCCAGGGAAGCGTCCTGGGTCCTCTGCTCTTACTGATCTATATAAATGACCTGGGTGACAATCCGAGCAGTTCTGTTAGGTTTTTCGCAGATGATACTGTAATTTACCGTCTAGTAAGGTCAGCCAAAGACCAGTATCAGTTGCAAAATGATTTAGTAAAGATTGCTGTATGGTGTGGCAGGTGGCAGTTGACGCTAAATAACGAAAAGTGTGAGATGATCCATATGAGTTCCAAAAGAAATCCGTTCGAATTCGATTACTCGATAAATAGTACAATTCTCAAGACTGTCAATTCAACTAAGTACCTGGGTGTTAAAATTACGAACAACTTCAGTTGGAAGGACCACATAGATAATATTGTCGGGAAGGCGAGCCAAAGGTTGCGTTTCATTGGCAGGACACTTAGAAGATGCAAAAAGTCCACTAAAGAGACAGCTTACACTACACTCGTTCGTCCTCTGTCAGAATATTGCTGCGCGGTGTGGAACCCTTACGAGGTGGGATTGACGGAGGACATCGAAAGAGCGCAAAAAAGGGCAGCTCATTTTGTATTATTACGTAATAGGTGAGAGAGTGTGGCAGATATGATACGCGAGTTGGAATGGAACTCATTTAAGCAAAGACGTTTTTCGTCGCGGCGAGATCTATTTACGAAATTTTAGTCACCAACTTTCTCTTCCGATAACGAAAATATTTTGTTGAGCCCAACCTACGTATTTATGAATGATCATCAATATAAAATAAGAGAAATCAGACCTCGAACAGAAGGGTTCTGGTGTTCGTATTTCCCGCCGCGCTGTTCGAGAGTGAAATGGTAGAGAGATAGTATGATTGTGGTTCGATGAACCATCATCCAAGCACTTAAATGTGAACTGCAGAGTAATGATGTAGATGTAGATGTAGATGTAGAAGATAGTCAAAACAGAAGTTATTGACATAATATTGTCAACTTTGCATTTAATTCTGAGACAATACAATGATGTTATCTCCTCGCTCAATTAATATTACTTAGTCCCACAATCTGAACATTTGAAACTCATTACCACTCCTCTTGCATAATATTACGGAAGAGACGATTTCATCTATATCTCACGATGACTAACATCGACAGAGAACCTCCTTTCCTTTGACCCCGAAAGTCAAGGCCTAAGTGAACTATAGCTCATCTCGGAACTGCTAGCACGTTGAACACTCACAGGTGACTAGAATTATCTTAGCCACAGTACATGCGCATACTCGACAACATATATGAAGGTATTCAACCTTGTGCTTTTTCTTGAATTCTATTACAAGAGCTGTCCCGGGACTGACAGTAGTTTGGCAGAATGATCAAAGCGCGTTGTGCTACTTTTCTAATGGCACTTGCATATGTGCCAGGTTTTTGTATGGCTAAATCGTCTGCATATCCTTTTAAAAAGTTACAACTGACAACTTCAGTTTATCATGTTTTACACTTCAGGCAAGTCACAAACTGTCTTCGCTAAAGGTCTCTTTGTCCAACATTACATATCTGTGTAGTCATTCATGGTCTTGCTACGGCGCTTTGTCATAACGAAGGTCTTTGGAGCGAGCAGTGGCTCAGCCAATGAGAATTTCAAGCAAGGAGACAGCGTGGCCTGTGGGTTTGAACTAGGAAAATGATACCTATTCCTTTCTGGTTTTTGTCCTGTTGGATACTTATGCGTGTTCTGATGTCGAAAGAAACGTCGAAACTTTGAAATATATGAGAAGGAAGGGAATTAATGTGTGACTGCAACCTCTGTTTTTATGTGTGAGATTACAGTGAGAAGTGCGAACAGCATTTCTCTGTGGACGAGCACCGGAATAAAAGTAAAGCCAATTGCTAATGTATGCACTGAGCTGATGTGAGTAGCAAGGTGGGACTAACAGTTTCGATTGGTGTGAGTCAGTTCCCGTTTTCTCTATTTGGCATATTTTATTTAACATTGCCTTGAATTTTAGTTGCTCTCTCGAATATATTTTTAATGAATATTTTCTCTCGTCATACTGTCTTAGAACATTAATTATGATTTTTCATATCAGCTTCCTGCGTCTGTGAACTTATACATTATCTAGCACTGGGATCCAAAATTCTGCCCCTTCATCTGTTCGTTGTTAATTCCTTTTGATGTGGTACATACATCAGACGGCATCGGATTTGCTGCGGTATTTTAGCAGAAATCTTCCAGGTTACGAAAGGTAACACTACGTTACACGTATGGCAAACACAGCCGAAAATATTCCATAATTTGAATAACAAAAAGACTGCCGCGACTGTTAGCATTCTTTATTTGAGAACACGACCTGTTTCGCAAAATAAGTTTGCATCTTTATACAGTTTCAACAGAACTTCAGTCGACTGCAAGTAGACACAGACTTAATCGTTGCGGCTTGTGTGGCCGTGCGGTTCTAGGCGCTCCAGTCTGGAACCGCGTGACCGCTACGGTCACAGGTTCGAATCCTGCCTCGGGCATGGATGTTTGTGATGTCCTTAGGCTAGTTAGGTTTAAGTAGTTCTAACTTCTTGGGGAATGATGACCACAGATGTTAAGTCCCATAGTGCTCAGAGCCATTTGAGCCATTTTGAACTTAATCGATTTAATTTGTCCATCTCCTGGCATGGATAAATTTCTGATAAGTTATTTTATTCCTCTGTATATAGTGAATCACATGAATATGCAAATATAATTTGCGATACCTATCGTGATCTCCAATAAAGAATTCTAACAGTTTCAGTGATTTTGTTTACTCAAATCTAGAAGGTAAGTATTCGTCAAAACCTTCGGCGCTGTTCTAGGGTGCTTTTCCTATGCTTGTTCTATGAACATTCTGCATATCGGTTTCGTTGTAGAAATGTGGTCTCAATCCCAGTTGTGAGCTAACCATTCTCAATGTACATATTTTGCCTGTAAAGCGGGATGTGTGAAACATACGCAATATCAAGTGTTAGTTCCCTTCATAGGAAACTCGATCATTAAATGGGATTTAAATGTCCACATGCCGATTTAATCAGTGCACGAAGTAAGTTGGTTTCTGTTATATATTCATGAAGAGAAGTCAGGTTGCGTTATAGTAGTTTTTCGTGGCTCAACATTCTTACAGAGAAAAGGGAATTTTGGTCAGTGTAGTTTTCTGTGGGAATGTTCACTCAGTCCAATTATGAAACACAAGTATCTAACAACCTCTAGCATTTAACTGCTTAATGATTTCAGTCACTACTAGGTTCCACAACAGGAGAATCAAAAAACACCCTGCGGAATCCTTCACCGTTTACACGTCCATCTTGGTGGCTGCTCGCTTTCATTTATTAAGCATGGTCTTAATCCACTTGCCTAACATATAGTTGTCTCAGTGACAATTTCTTTTGTATCTCTAACCATATATTCTAGGATCTTATTGCTAAAAGCCCCCACAAGGTCCAGGAAGGCGCCGAAAGGAATTTCATGAAGTTCTAGAGCTTTTACTATCTTCCTAACAAGTATAGTAATGTGGTTTTTCGCAAGATTTGCCTCGTTGATTTACTTGTTATGTTTCACGCGAAGGGATCTCAGTTAGCGTTAGGTCCCTAACCTACATTTCAAACAGTTTCTTGGTAATGTCTTGAAAGAAATGAGGAAAGACTTGTTGGCCCCTCATCCTTAGTCGTGGTATGATCAGTTCACTCTGGTTTCTGAGTGAAAATAACCTTCACTGTCCTCCAAGCATTAGGAATACTCCTGCTGCTAGACTGACTCTAAACGGTCAACATAGAAGCCTGAATAATTTCTGTCCTGCATTTTACAGTGGAGCTGGAAGAATTTCGTCTGCGCCTGATGACATGAATGACTGAAACGTTCCAACCACCCACGGAACTTTCTCGATGTGACCACATTCTTTGGCAGATTCCCATTTCCCTCCTTGATGACCTGTAAAACAATATCTCACAGGGACTGAATCAAGGCCTTTATCACTTCACTTTCGTTGCGTACTGACAAATGTGAGTATCGAGGGGCGCAACCAGCGCCAGATGCCAAGACCTCCCCTTGTCCTGCTTCCTTAGTATGCCTCCTTACTTTGTTGATATTCTTGTGGGATCTGGCGTTGTAGCTCTACCTTCCACCTCCTCAAATAATACTTTCCAGAATTATTTTTTGGCTTACTTCATTAAAATACTGTATTTGGCTGGGGCCTCCAGATATTTTACCAATCGTCACTTCCTTCTGGAAAAGTTGAAAAATTTTCTTACTTGCTTAGTTTTCAGGTCAAGATTATTGTTCAGCAAAGGTACATTCCACTTTGTGCACTACATAGAGGTTGGACAGTTATAGAAGTATGTGGTCGATATCTTATCGAAGTCATAACAGTCGATGACATCTAACATAAATGAGCCCCAGTCGGTTTTCATAGAATTCCTACAAGCGTCGGTCAGTTTAATACCCCTTTCAGTATCAAACTTATATATGTCCTGCCAACGCCTGTATTTCGTGTCACCAGGGTTTGAGACAGTGCTCGAGATATCCAGAAATTACTTTTAAGCCTATATGTGAGAATTGATAAAAGAATTGTTATTATATTGTGACTTATTATTATATAGCGAAATGGCCAACGGTATAACCACATAACAGAGGATAATATCAGTAAAAGAATGTATTGGCACTGTATTATCTCTGATATCCTCCTTCTTCTGTTCTTCTTCTCTATGATGTATGAAGTGGATGAGATCGAAGATAAACTGAGATCTGTCCCTTTAAATATTGTTAAAGGTGGTGATAAATGATAAAAGGAAAAAAAATATATATCGTACAATTTACTACATGGAATTCTAGTTTACTGATTTTTGATCTGTAACTAAATAAACAACTATGAGTGTTTTAAGTTTTGTGTCGACAGCAGTGCAGACTGTGCTTTGTCTGCCGCCATTACGTATGCGTATGAGGTGGCTTTTTGAAAGTGCTGAATTAATCTAACCCTAATCCTTTCGGTTGTTATTACAATATTTGAGCACCGAAGACAAGAACCAACTATAATTTATTATTTTTCTATTCTAACAGCGAAAATTTTATGCAGTAGAACAATCTTAGAATATAACTGAATGAAATAATTTTATGGCTGTTGCGTAACATTAATTTTTCTCAGAATAATTTATCAGTGACTTCAAATAAAAATATTTACTACACCAGTGTTGTTACGAGTAGAGGCTGTGGTGTAGAATATTAATAACTTGGTGCATATTTTTTAATGTCAGTAAAGAATTATTGAAACTCGTTATAGTCGACCTCAGCAGCATGTAAATAAGAATTATCAGAGATTATTTCGTTATTTCAAATAATACTGTTATTCTTGCTCTAAATTTTCATACGTTTTACAATAACACGTACACACCAACACAACAACATTCAATAGAATCCCATTACTTACTTATCAGTTAAAGTTGTTTCCATAGGTTGATGTCATTGTTTGACATAACTACCAGTTATCGGGTTACGCTGGTGCCGATGTACGTATCTGTGCACAGTCGTCGCGCCTCCAATGCTAACAACGTAAACGTGATGTCCCAGCAGGAACAGAAAATATTCAGGGATATTACAGTAACGCTCATCTGAAGGAAAAAACTTCGTATCAATGTATCTCCTGTGAGAGTGGATTCCGTGTTTTGAACACATATAAGGTACTTTCTTTTGTCCATTGAAGAAACTGCCCTTATTAGGGTACGTGAGGAGGCACTCAGGCAAGCAACACATGGTCACCCAAGAGTGCAGAGTGTTGACGGTAAGATATTCAGACATTTTTTGTGAACTGTACAACAACTGTAATGTGATTTGGACGATAATGCTTAGAGGGAAAGGTGTTAAATTATACGGGTAAAACATTGTAACTTTTTCGAGACGCAACACTAGAACAGGCCCCTATAATGCCTACCAAATTTGAAAGACATACTTTTTCTTTTATTACTTTGCTTAAGAAGAGGATTTAATTAGCCTCTTTTTTAACTTCACATAGGGCTGCACAGTATGTCAGCTGGTAGTTTCTGTACAACAATAAACTGTGATTTAGTTGTCTGTGGGTGTTTGTTACGAACTTATGGATGTTCATATGCAATTTTTCCTGTATCAATTTAGACTAACGCAGGGATCGTTCCTTCTAAAAGGCATGGCCGATTTTTCTCCTCCTTTTTCTAATCTCAAGTTTGAGCTTCGTCTCTAATGATTTAGTTGTCGACAGGACGTTAAGCACTTCTCTCGCCCTCGAGTGCAGAGTCACGTGTTGTCTAAGACTGGTGATTATTCTATCCGGTACACGTGAAATAGAAGATGAAGAAAACGCTGAAGAAAATGCACTGAACAATGGCTATAGTACACAAGATTTAGCAGGTACCTTAGAACTTCTAACTAGAATGTATGAAGCTAACGACACTGATTTACTTCCACAGGCTGACCGAAGAAAAGCAATAGCACTTGGAATGGAAAGTGGTGCATTATCCACGTATAAACAGAAAAGTAGGTGGTGGAAATGTGAACCATCGTAAACGAACACTACTAAAACAGGCAAGAACAATGAATATGGTGCTGCAGAATGTCAAGCAAATAAGGCAGAGCCCCATGCGCTTCAGGAATTTTTTTCTCGTAAAATAGAAAGTAATAATACAGACCTAAAGGAAACATATGCTTGCCAAAAGGACATCATTGATTTTCATCGAACCGGGAAGAGCAACAGTCCTTTACTGGTGTACATCTTCTGAGTAAGTGTCACAAGTTTCCCCATGAGATCACCTACTTGGAAAAGGTTTTGATCTACTGGACAAGCAGGTATCACTATATAGGACGAGGATAGGATAAAAGAAGTGGTGGTGGTCATTATTCACCCAGGTGATTGATATTTGCGTGGAAAACATATGGCGTGGATTAGATTGCTAATTCGAATGAAAATCTTTCACATTGGATATCCGAAGGAAAATAGTGGTATTGTGCCATTCAATGAAAAAGGATGAGTCATGAAACATAGAGGATCACAACGAAAAAAACTGACTACTGACGTGTGAGCACAGATGTGCGACGTCATAAAGGAAAACCACTTTATTGTGCCGATTAAAACATAGAGGACATGTGCATAGTGCAAGGAAAAACGATAGAAGTGGGTGATAACTGTAATGTTTGTTTACATGACATGTGTTTTATTTCATTTCATACTGAACAGATATTTAATAATATTACAAACATTGCTTTTATTTTTTTAACGACGTTTTTTATAATTTTCAGCCCTGACAACGATATTTCATATTTTGCTAATGTCACAAAGATGAGGTGGTCTGTAGTTTTAGCACTGTTTTACAGAAATTTTGCAATACAGCTGGTTTCTTTAATTTATCACAGTTCCTTTTTATACTAATGGAAGGGTGATAGTTTTGTTGGTTGATTTGGGGTAAGGAAGCCAACAGCGAGGTCATCGTTCCCAGAGGATGAAGGAAGGATGAGGAAGGAAATCAGCCGTCTCCTTTCAAAGGATCAACCCCGGCATTTGCGTGAAGCGATTTAGGGAAGTCACGGAAAACCTAAATCAGGATGGCCGGAAGCAGGACGCTGGTCCATCAGTCTTTGGTGGTTTAGTTCTTAACTTAACCCTTAGCAACAGTGATACCCTGCAACATGGTAACGACTGGGTAACCGTAGCACTCGTTCGAAGACCTAAAGTCGGTGAAGTTCCAGGGCTAGAAAGTTTTAACAACCGGGACGGCATCGCTTATCGGACATTTCACATCGCAGAGGTCTACTATAGAGATATGGGTAAATCATATTATCTGTCAACCATGCCTTTCGTTCTAAGGACCAGGGATCATCGTAAAATAAATGAATCTGAATCTGTGTCAGTGTGGGATAAAGGTTCTCCCGAGTATGAGTCCAATGTGGTAACCACTGCGCCACCTCGTTCGGTTTTAATTTATTACTGAGGCTTTCGCATTAATGTAAAATAAGTTGTAAAACAAAATTATTGAAGTTTGGCAAAAATAGTTTTAATTCTACCTAGCAGATCATTCGGAATAGGGCAAATGTCCACACGAACTTCTTTGCTTGGAATGACCGTTTCTGTCATATACATGAATACCGATCATTCCTCTTGGGAATCCTTGTACTTGTGACAAGATCTGAGTGTGCCGTAGTAGATAACGTCGAATACACACCTATCGAAATTTTATTAGTAATTGCGGTAATCCGACGTCACTTGTAGCTCTCAAATCAGTATGCAGAATTACCAGGGATTCCTCGATGAGACTCAGCTGTCAGATGAGCCAGTATTGACCGCCCCATGACTTTCTTTCTGCAGCAGCGTTGTATTCGAAAACGTGTAAGCGCACGCTGTCTGGCGAGGAAACGATGCATACTCTCACGGAAAGTGGTAATGAGAGAGAGCGTCCTCTTCCTTCGTTTGAAACTACGATCACTGTACCTCATAATGTGCATTTTTTGCCATCTAAAGGACTGGAAAACCGTTTATGTCGTTGTATACCATAACCTTCCAGAACTACAAATCACGGCGATAGTGAAGATGAAGCTGATGAGGCCCCACTAAAGAAAGAGAAGTTTGAGGAAAAATGACAGTACTGCGGGAAGCAAATGAATTCCAGAGATCTTGATTTTGATACAGCACATTTAATTGTGACTTACACGTTCGGAAAATCCTAGCGCGCTGCAATTTTTTTCAGATATTCATCACGAAGGAATTATTCGCATTGACTGTAGACATGACTAAAGATTACTACGCCTTTCAGTACAATAGCCTTTTTGAGAAAATCCGTTAGAGGGTCTGAGGAGGTAGAGGTATAGCAGAAATGCATTGCTTACTGGCAGTAGCTCTTTTCACGGAAAGACCTAATTCACTGAAATACTGTGAATATTAATCAAATTATCCTATCTCGAAAATTCTAATTTTCGAAGATGTAATGTCTCGTGACGGTTATTTATTGCCACTTCAGATGCTGCATTTTTGCAGTAACTACGTTTTTGCTCAAGATGGGATGCGATATAAAATTAATTTTGTCATACCTGAGAGGGAAGTTCCGTACATTATTTCCCCCATTCCACAATGTTTTTATTGACTAAAGTGTCCTACTGTTCAATGAACGCTTGACTTTCAAACAGTACATTCCATATAAAAGACGCCGTTCTCTGTGACTATGAAACTATGAAATTTGTAGTTTATAGTGCAGAAAAGTGCGACACAGTGGTTAGTGAAAACTATTTGTCAAGTACTCTAAATAATGAGACAAGTCTTTTTTAATCTTATATGGCAAGAGCGCCCACGCTATATGTGGACGTTTGGTACATAGCTCCGTGTGTCTTCCACTGTTTGCATTAAAGAGGAACAAGTGCAATTCGTGATTGGGGAAGATACGCTATCACTTGAAGACAAACTGCAAAGGAGAGAGATGGAATTTAGATCATCAGACACTATGGAGCTTTTGAAGTGGTATGGCGGAAAGAGACGTATATAGTACGTGTGTTTACGATATGCCACTCAGCTGAGATATTATGGTTGGAAAATAGACCGCTAAACTAATAAAGGGAAATTTAAACCAAAATATGTGTTGGATTACAACGACTACATCGCTACAGTGGACATATGCGACACACAATTTAATTGAGCTCAATCTGTTTGCAGAACACTGAAATGTGAGAAAAATTATTTTTTCAACTCTTAGACCTGTGTATGCTACGTTATTTAACTGTCTCAGTGTACTACTCTTTCCGAGAAAAGCCGTTCGAAGGCATGAAACAGAATTATTTTGTTTACACCGTTCGTGAAGGAATGAATACTTATGCTCCCGAAGTTCACTTCAGCCACGTACGTGTGATTTCCGAGACATGTCATCAAGAAAGAAAAGCATAACTAGGCCGTCTGTCACACGAGGAAATTTCGTTGCTGCTTTAGAAAGACCCATACCAGGCACCGTTGAAGGGCTCTCAAGAAGGGAAGTGTCCAGGCGTTTCGGAGTCAACCAAAGCGATGTTGCTCAGGCATAGAGGGAGATAAAGAGGAACTGTCGATGACATGCTTCTCTCAGGCCGCCCATCGGCTATTACTGCAGTGGATGACCGTTACATACGGATTATGGCTCGGAGGAACCCTGAGAATAATGCTTTTCCTGCAGCCACAGGACAGTGCGCAATAGGCGGCATGATGCGCAACTCCTGACGTCCATAGCGAGGTCGATCTGTGCAACCACGACACGATGCACAGTGGTACAGATGGGTCTAACAACATGCCGAATTGCCCGCTTATGATTGGCATCACGTTACCTCCAACCAGATAATCGTCGAATACGTTTTTGGAGCCAACCCGGTCAGGCTGAACGCTTTAGACATCTGTCCAGCGAGTGCAGCAGGTGGAGGTTCCCCACTGTTTTGGGTAGGCATTATGTGGGGCCGACGTATGCCGCTGGTGGTCATGGAAGGAGCCGTAATGGGTGCAGGATCCTTAAATGCCATCCTCTGATCGATAGTGCTGCCGTATCGGCAGCGTATTTGGGAGGCATTCGTCTTCATGGACGACAATTCGTTCCCCCATCGTGCACATCTTGCAAGTGACTTCCTTCAGGATAGCAACATCGCTCGGCTACAGTGGCCAGCATTTTCTCCAGGCATTAACCGTATCGAACAGGCCTCGGATAGTTTAAAAAGGGCTGCTTATGGACGGCGTTGCCCACCAAACACTCTGAAGGATCTTCGCCGTTGTGCAGTGGGACGATCTGGACCAACAGTGCCTTGATCAACTTGAGGATAGTATGCCACGACGAATACAGGCATGCATCAGTGCAAGAGGACGTGGTACTAGGTATTAGAGGTGCCGGTGTGTACAGCAGTCTGGACCACCACCTCTGAAAGTCTCGCTGTATGATGGTACAACATGCAATGTGGGGTTTTCATGAGCAATAAAAAGGGCAGATGTGTTGTTTATGTTGATCTCTATTCACGTTTTCTGTACAGGTTCCGGAACTCTCGGAACCGCGGTGATGCAAAACTTTTTTTTGGTGGGTGTATTTGTGCCTACTGCTCTTTCATATGTTGGAGAAAAACTGCATCTCGGAACTAAAGTAAGAAGTGTTCATGACAAACTCTGAAGATGTGGAAAGGACGACAGCCAGTTCTGTAGAAATGAGAAAACAACAGATGTGAAATTACTGCTTAATTTATAGAAATTATTCAAATGTAACCAAAAACAAAGCGATACTGTATATATAAAAAAAACAACCGACCAATTATAAGTTCTACTGGTTACAATTTCAAACATGCAGCAGTTCCTCAAAGTGGATTCCGCGAAAAGAACGCTATGGGATTGCTGTCGAACGTCGTGATCTATACGCCTCAGATATGCTGACGTCGTAGTGAAATGTAGGTGAGGGGCTTGCAATATAGTTTCAGCAGCGGCCAGTGTAAACAGAGGTACGTGGGATTTTACGGAAGTAGAGGTCGGCGAAACAAGGTCACTTCAACAGCTGGATATAAGAGCGGAGGCGTCTGTAGGTCACGTTTGTGGAATCGATAGCCTTCGGACGTGCCTAGGCTTGAGTATCTCACCAGAGAGAGACTGGAGCTGACGGCAACCTATCCTTCATACTCTCAACTGTCGAACTACCTGTCGGATTCGAAAACGACTGTGCGGCTAAAGCAAACACATATAGTTAGTATGTAAGTAGCAATAGTGTAAAATGAAACTTTCTGAGTTAGTCAATTTTCTTTTACTAAGATGTAATGATGTTTGACTACGATGTAATATCACTAAAAATTCGCCAACAGCTGTCTCCTTCTTGACCAGAATCAATACAGCCCCACTGCAAATTTTCACTTAGGCTGGAGGCTTTTTTTTAAGCGATCTACCATCTACATACTCCTTTCACTTAGTCTTACCTGTGTTTTAATTCACAGTTTAGAAACATCTGGTTTTTTTCACATTCTTCTCCATGTTCTGTGACTAGTGTGATTAAGCGGTTGGTCAAAGATGAAACTGGGTGAGAGTGCCGTTTTAGCTTAGATTGCCTTTTATTAGTTTCATCATACTTCTTACGTTTCAGCACAATCGTTTCTACTGATCTTCGTGCAGGCGCTGACAGCCTGGACAGTGAATTCCATAAACCACATACACACACACACACACACACACACACACACACACACACATACACATACACACAAACCCTCTGCGGCTAAGCCATTCTCTTTCAGTTTATTTCCCCAGAAGCGTTCGTCCCGCAGAAGCACACAGCGTGCAATTTGGACGTGGAGACTGGTTTTATTGGCATATTATGAGCCTGAATGTGCTCATTTATCACAGTCAGGTGACAGTGACATCATCTCATGAGGCATTCACCTAGATTTAGGCACCTACATCTCATTCTACAAGAACTAAAAGAAATTTTTCACTCGTTATCCTGTTCTCTTCCTTTTAGATGGTAGTAAGTAACAACCTGCAGATATCTTTCGATGAATCTTCGTTTGTTACACAGTAGCTGCAGTGAAAGGAGACTAAAGATATTAGGGTGTCACTTCCCAAACACGACGAAATAGTTTGTGACAGTGGCACAAGGGCTGAGTAGAGAAACTGGGGGAAACGGGCGAGTCATTTTGAAAGGAACCATTCCGTCATTTTCCAAATTACATTTAGCGAAGCTACGTGAAATCAAGTTCTGTATATCTGCAATGAGAATCATACAACTGTTGTGTAGAACATAAGTCAAATGTGTTACAGTTTTGACAACTAGCAAGATATTTAGTTATCAGGATTTATAAAGAAGAGTTTTGTCTTACTTCCGGAGCTCCATTTTTGTTTTTCCTGTTCAGAACTACTTCACTTTCCTCTAGTCTGTAGTCTGTACACACTTGTTACAGTACCTTGAGCACACCGCTCAGTTTCTTTGTTCTGTATCACCATTACTGCTAGATAGAGAGAAACAGTTCAGGAACTGTACTACTGAGTTCTGTTCTATCATCCACGAAATTTTCGTATAATATATAATGCACGTTCCCAGGCTCATAACAAAGAATCTAAGATAGTACTTCACTTGCTCCGCTAATTGTGTAACGTATTTCCTCCATTTCTGAAAGCTGCACAGTAAGCTTATCTTCTTAAAACAACACACTGGCCGGTTTGGAACGTTGTCGATGGTGTAGGACAGCCTTGTGACATTCTACCGCTGGCGTACGCCATGGCAGCATAACAGAGCACCAGTGGGCTGTGACACAATCAACGCAGTTAAGATTGGCCAATGTGAAGACGTGAAGGAAGGATTTGTCGTTCCCGAACGAGCCCACTTTAACACTGCGAATGAAGTGGCCCGAGGAGTTTGTGAATGTCTCTGGTGTCTAGAAGGCACGACGCGTCACTGGCAGGTACGTACACGGCGTAATAACAGTTGTGTATACAAAGATCGCAGCAGACAGGGACTGGTGACAAAAAGGATAAGGAAGATTGCTTTCAACGTCCTATCGACATCGAGGTCAATAGAGACCGAACACAAATTCGGAGTGTGTGAAGGATGGGTAACGAAATTGAGAGGTTCCGGCACTTGCCTGGTTCTGGTTGGGAAAATCATGCTAAACTTAAGCCTGAATCGCCGAACGCTGGTTTAAACCGTCGTCCTCTGGAATACGAGTCCAGTGTGCTAATCACTGCGCCATCAGACACGGTGACTGGTCACGACACTACCCCCTTGTCAGTAGGACTGAGAACAATGCCAACAATGAATGCAGGCTCATATCAACAGGTTTCCGGTTGAATATTGCGAAGCTAACTGCAAGAGATGGCGTTAAGAGTCAATTTTCAAGTTGGCACGCCGAATTCAAACGTCTTCAATTGGCTCCTGCTAAACAGAAGAAATGAGAAAGAAGCCGTTATGAGGTATGTACTCTGCTCCTACGAGTAACGATTCTGCTCACAATTTCGCCTCTTTTTTTTGGTGCAATGTATGCGGAGAGGCATTTTACCCGCAATGAGCGGCGGGTGCCGTTCGTCAGAGTGGCACACATAATTAGGGACTAATAACCTTAACATCGGTTTTCCACAGAATCATTGAACGAATTCCGAGTTCGAATATAATTTTTTGTGGCCAAAAAGCTTCTACTTGAATAACGATAACAAAACCAGCGACTTTATTTTAATCTAATGTTGATTATTCTTTTTAACACATGCTACCAGTTTCGACATCACTTGCTGTCACCTTCAGATTCCTAACGTAACCTGACACCCACATTCGTTTTGATGCGCAATGAACAGCTTCGTTTGCAACGGGCCAAAGTGCTTTCCGTGGCAATAGAAAGAATAAAATAGATTCAAATACAGCCGCTGGTTTTGATCAGCAATGAAGCACTACGAGTTCGGCTGCAGGCGCACTTTCCTTGATGCATTACGAGAGAAAGGCTTCTGTCCTCAGATGAGAGCTGATTTAGGAAACATTGCTCATGTGAAGCTCAACTCCCCCTGTTCTCACACGATATCTCACAAAACATAGGTGGAGGGAAACAGATAGATTCCATATTCCTAGATTTCCAGAAAACATTAGACACAGTGCCACACTGCAGATTGTTGACAAAGGTCCTAACACAAGGTTTAAGTTCGCAGAGACGTGTATCGCTCGAAGACTTTTCATGCAGCAGAACCCCGTACGTTTAGTTCGGCGGTGAGTGTTCGTCACAGACAAGGGTATCATCAGGTTTGTTCCAGGAAAGTGTGATACAACTGCCATTATTTTCTGCATACACAAATGATCTGACAAATAGCGTGCAAAGCAGTAAGCGGCTGTTTCGTGGTGGCGAAGGTGTATACGACAAGGAGTCGTCATTGGGTGACTTCAAGTATTAACAAAATGACTTACAACATAATGAGCCTAGTGTTTATAAAACACTTTCTCAACCCAGGGTGAATCGCTCGAAGACTTTTTATGTAATACAACGCAGTGCGTTTTGTTCGACGGTGAGTGTTCATCAGAAACAAGAATATCATCAGGAGTGTGTGGGTTACTGTTATATAAATTTTTATAACTGTTACAAATTTTTCAATCTATTAATAGTCACACACACTATCAGTTTATTTTTTTACATTCTATTATTACTTTAAGTAAACAGTTGATGAGGAAAATTAGATTAAAGTGAAGAAAGTATAAACTTTTATAGTTTTTTTTAAATTCATCAATGTTCAAATTCATCAATGTTCAAGGCGAAATCAAAGCTGTCAGACAACAAGCTTGAATGGTAGCTCAACGAGGATCCAGAGTTCAGCTCTGTGCCAGACAACGAAAAAGTTGACGTCTCTGATGAAGACTGAGATTCTGATCAAGGGAACTATTCAGATGATTACTGTGAAGAGCCACTTTCCACTGGTGGTATTTTTATGGGGAGGGACAAAACGTGTAAATGGAGTAAAATATGTCCTAATGTGACTTCCAAAACAAAAAGAAACAATGTTGTGAAAATCTTCCCTTGGACTACACGTGTTGCCAGACCAGTCACAAGTGAAACAAAGGATTTATCGATAATACTTACCATGGAAATGATTGATGAAATTGTAAAATATACGAGCATATAAATACAGTCCAAGGAAGAATGTAAACAATAATCCATAGAAAAGGGCGCTGAGGAAACTACAGGGTATGAAATAGAATGATTGTTGGGATTGCTGTATCTCACCAGGACGAAGAAAGCAAAACCACACAAATTTTGTTGAATTGTGGACAGCTTATGGAACTGGTATGGGGATTACGAGAGCTGCAATGAGCCACAGAAGATTTCTGTTCCTTTTACTATGTATCCGTTTTGACGACAAGTGTACAAGTGAAAAAGAAGAGCAACTGTCAAATTTGCTACACTAAGGCGGATATTGGATGTCTTTGTGGTGAACTGCAAGAAAGCTTAGAGTGTAGGTTAATTTGTGAGAGTAGACGGAAAGGTACAAGCTTTCCGCAGTCGCTGTTCTTTTGTTCATATATCCTGAACAAACCAGCAAAGTGCGGGATAAAAAATTTTGTTTTAGCCAATGCTAAAACGTTCTTCAAGAGTAATACTGAAGTATGTTGTTGAAAGCTATCTAAAGGACCATACGGTGTTTCTATTCTGTCTGTGACATTTTAGGAAGCTAGTTACTCACAGTGAAGGCTCGGGGAGAAATGTTACAATGGATAATTGGTACACTAGGTACTCCTTAAACAGCTCCCTATTGAAACAGCGACTAACACGCACAAGCATGTTGAGAAGAAACAAACACGATATTCCACAAGAATTTGTACCTTGGTATTGTAGGGCTATCCGCTTCTCTTTGTTTGGTTTTCACAATGATATGACGCTACATTCATATGTGCCGAAACCGAACAAGGAAGTTATATTGCTTTCAACTATGCACTATTTAGGAACCACCAGCCGCATTCTACGCTCTAATAGATATAGCAGGAATCAATGGTCAAATAATTTTACATGCAAATGAGGCAAATCCAAAGAAGAAAAGAAGAATTTTCTTGAAAGATTTAGCGCTGAAGCCTTAGCTAATGGAAAGAGATAATAATCCTACCCTTCCTGCCGACGTTGCAACTTTCCTGGTAAGAAACAAAGATCAATGTGTTGAAAGAACTGAGGAGCCTACCACCACGAAAAGAGGTCGGTGTGTGACGAGCAATAAACACATCTACCACCACAAGGTGTAAATCACGCCATAGTTTAGTTTGCAAAGGGCATGTAAGGACATTGCTTACATGTGGGAAGTGTAAGGCATTTACCGAAAATGTGACAGAACTTTGTGATAATTCATACTTATTCAATATATAAAGCCTTTGTCCTTTTATAATGATATGAAGGAGGGAGAACTTTGTGATAATTCATACTTATTCAATATATAAAGCCTTGGTACTTTTATAATGATATGAAGGAGGGAGAACTTTGTGATAATTCATACTTATTCAATATATAAAGCCTTGGTCCTTTTATAATGATATGAAAGATGATTTTTGTTCTGTACGTGCTCAAAAAAGTGTTGGAATATATTGATATGGCAGCTGCGGCAGTCTAATGATTTCTAATGTGTTCATTCAGATAGTAAATTTTAGCGATGTAATATAAGTTTCTTGTATTGTTGTGAAATAAACTAAAGTGAAACTGTGATTTAGCTCATACATGTTTCCCTTGGTAGCATAATGACAGATAATAATTACATGTGTACAAAGTGCGCCGCTCGCCCGCTCATGTTACGAAAATCGGAGCGCCTGCTCGTAGGTTAATAGAAAGTGACCAGAGAAAGAGCTTCTATTACCAACTAGACAAGGGACGGACAGAACCACACCAAGCAGAAAAACTTCTTTTCCTTAGGAACTGTATCTACTCCTCAAACGTTGGTCCTACTGTTCTGGACGGGACGGAACTTCTCTGCTACCAGCGAGCATGCAAAAACAAATACTCACACTCAATCATCTTTTTACAACACAAGGGAAGGTGGTGACAATATATCGCAAAAACTACGTAAATAGGAGGATGTGGGTTTCATAGGAAACAATGTATGATAAGAATTACATATAAAAAAGTGTTCGAATGTGGTGTATGACAATTTCATCGTGTTTATACCTTAATACAGCATATTCCACTACTCACTCTCCTGCAAGATAAATTTAGAAATACCACGGAAACTTTAGAGCGGCAAATGTATGACGTAAACAACAATAAGTCGAGCAAAATAGCGTGAAAGGAATCTAACAGGGACCTTTCATCACACCAACGCTCGGGGAAAAAAGCTGTGCGGGGAATGTTGTGGCCATGCTAGGGCATTCCCAAGCAAGCGTTTCACTCACAATTCAATCCAATTATAAAATGCAAAATGGCAAAAGGTCCCCATTTATTTGATAAAAGACAATAATTTCATATCAAATACTTGTAGAATCTACTAATTTAAAGAAAAATCTGTGACATCTATTTAAAGGAGCAGCTCAATGTTAGAGCCATTCGATCACAGGCTAATTTATGATTGATTATTCACATAAAAATTAATGAAAGTAGCAAAGGTGCGACAGCAAATAATATAAATAAAAAAGCATGGATATTCTATAATGGAAGATTAAAATGCACAATTATGAGACAAATAGAGAAAAAAAATTGTTTTGCAAAGTAGTTACCGTACTAACAATGGTACAATATTTCATAAATCTAATAATTTGCCAATTTAATAAACTTGTGGTACTTATTTAATGACTTTACTATAGATCAGTCAGTCAGCAAAACAAGTGGTCACCATGTCGTTAAACTCAATCCAAAAATAATTAAGTGATTGTTACCCTTATGGGGATCACCACTATAAATGTGCCTCATGCAAAGGCCAATGAAACACAGCCCAATAAGAATTACGTTTAATTATCAAACTGATGAAATCAGCAATGCCTCAGCAATGAATTTACGAAGTACATCTTGTAGTACTACTAAGCTAATATATTACAGAAAAACATCATCAATAAATAAAAAAACCGAAAGTACAAGTATCAATAGCAATTCACATTAAAACTTCACAGAACCGTAAAGAAAGGTAATTGAGCAGTCTTGAGAAGATATTTTTAAGAAATTTAAATGAATAAGGTTTGAGCTTCACATTACAGTTTTTCTTTCGAGTGTTCCTTGAAAGAATTTTAAAGGAAAACAATAGACAAATTTCCTTGCAATAGTATCAATTTTGACAATCCAATAAGATATTCAGTCTTGCTGAAAGAAACACATATATAGGCGTTGCACTATAAACCATACGATCACAGTATTCACTGGCACACGCAGTTGTTCCACTGTACATCTACATATACATTTATACTCCGCAAGCCACCCAACGGTGTGTGGCGGAGGGCACTTTACGTGCCACTGTCATTACCTCCCTTTTCTGTTCCAGTCGCGTATGGTTCGCGGGAAGAATGACTGTCTGAAAGCCTCCGTGCGCGCTCGAATCTCTGTAATCTTACATTCGTGATCTCCTCGGGAGCTATAAGTAGGGGGAAGCAATATATTCGATACCTCATCCAGAAACGCACCCTCTCGTAACCTGGCGAGCAAGCTACACTGCGATGTAGAGCGCCTCTCTTGCAGAGTCTGCCACTTGAGTTAGCTAAACATCTCCATAACGCTATCACGGTTACCAAATAACCCTGTGACGAAACGCGCCGCTCTTCTTTGGATCTTCTCTATCTCCTCCGTCAACCCGGTCTGGTATGGATCCCACACTGATGAGCAATACTCAAGTATAGGTCGAACGAGTGTTTTGTAAGTCACCTCCTTTGTTGATGGACTACATTTTCTAAGGACTCTCCCAATTAATTTCAACCTGGTATCCGCCTTACCAACAATTAATTTTATGTGATCATTCCACTTCAAATCCGCACGCATACTCCCAGATATTTTACAGAAATAACTGTTACCAAGGTTGGTTCCGCTATCATATAATCATACAATAAAGGATCCTTCTTTATAGGTATCCGCAATACATTACATTTGTCTATGTTAAGGGTCAGTTGCCACTCCCTGCACCAAGTGCCTACCCACTGCAGATCTTCCTGCATTTCGCTCCAGTTTCGCTGGTCTGATGCTCCTTAGGCTCTTACTTTGTTTATCAGGCGACAATGTGGAACTGTATCAAACGCATTCCGGAAGTCAAGAAAAATAGTATCTACCTGGGAGCATGTATCTATTATTTTATGGGTCTCATGAACAAATAAAGCGAGTTGGGTCTCACAAGATGGCTGTTTCGCGTACTCTGTGTAGAATCGAATTGGTATCCCGTCAGGTCCAGTGGCCTTTCCTCTGTTAAGTGATTCCAGCGAGGTACAATATAAGATGATGGCGCATCGCCGCAACTGTCAGTAGGGAATGCTGTCCATATGCTACCAGCGATCTCGCCGTCTCTCCCATCTCATGAAAGTTCCTTGAAGTTGCCCATATTACTTACATCTCCTTGTTGTGGGTCATGTTTGTGTCTTCGCTGCGTTCTATTCGTCGTAGGTGTCTGGTGTACCAATGGTCGCTTGGGTGTTCCTGCACAAGGATGGCACTTTAAGACTTCTTATGTGTGCACTGTCCTTAGTAATCAGACAACAACGGCCAATATTTATGGTTACTTGACAGCAAGCATGTGGCCAGAAATGAAGACATTCCTGCATCTCACTGTGTCTAGCGATTCCACTACATGTTGCCAAATCAATAAAGTTTCGTTAATAGATTCACCGGTTCTAATATTCCTGCGCAAGGATGGCACTCACGGTCTCCTCGGTGTGCCACCCTTAGCAAGCAGAGATCATCGACCCAGTGTTTACTGCCGCTTGACAGTAGGCATTCGGCAGGAAATGTTAATAGACACCGTTGATGTCTAAGTTCCATGAGACGTTACCTGTCAAGGGGCAACACGCACGTTTATCACCAGTCTCCTGTCGTTTCTACGCTGTAATGAGTGCTCTTTGACGGTTATCCAAGTCATGCGCGTGCAATGCCCGGTCGAATTTCCATCCATTATCGGTCTGTAACGGTACCAATCTTCTGCTCACCTGCCGCGTAGTGCGCTCCCTGCTTATGGATTTCTGCAGGGCTAATCGCACGCCGTCTCAGGTCATCGGCCGCAGAGATGCCGGTCATTACCTGCAGGTACAAGGGAAATTGGTTCAAGGAACCCTTCTTTTGTTGTCAAGCACGCTCCAGAGGTATCCTGGCTGGCAGTGTGTCCCGCTGGGAAACCCACATGTTTGCGGCTAATCCCTAGTCAGGCCGCACCTCCTACCTCGTAGGAATTTAGCTGTTTCGCTTCTCCATCTCAACTGCAATCACTGAAATTGTTCATCATAGTTACGTGATTACAAAATGTCATACAATACACCGTCTAGTATTGTTTGTTACAGTTCTCTTATTCCATTTTTTCTTTTTTTCATTTAAAAGTGAGACTTAATTTTTGCAAATAAAAGTTAAATGAATTGAGAATATAAAATTATGTAAATCCACATCACTAATGTGGTGTAAATGAAAATGAAACACTTCAGTTCCGTTTTAATAAATGAAACACTAGTTATTTATTCATTGATATCAATAGGATTTTGCCTTGTGCAAGGATGGGTAATGACAGCATAGCGTTCAAATGTTATTTTCACACACACTTGCACACCTGTGTTCTGTTCTGCTAACTACCCTGACACATGAATTATTTAGAATTTTACTTCAGTCCACTACTAGTTAATCTAACAAGCTACTTCAACACTCTGTTTTAACATTATTTTTTTTACACAACTGCTAAATGGTTCTTAATTCGGCCTCTTCTTGACGCTCGCGGCATATGTCTTGTAATGAGATAAATATGGTGAAACTTTTCTTAAACATACATAGTAAAAAGGGCAATGGTTATTTACACTTAAAAAATTTATTCCAGTTGACCCACATGATAACAGACTCACAGTTATACATTTACTGTATTCATAAGTTTATAGATAAAACGGTAAGACAATTTCACCTAAAATTACATCTTCACAGCAATTATTGACAAAGATTTTCATAATATTTTTTTGTGGTCTCCAGTCCAGAGACTGGTCCGATGCAGCTCTCCATGCTACTCTCCTGTGCAAGCCTCTTTATCACCAGGTACCTACTGCAACTTACATCCTTTTTAATCTGCTTAGTGTACTCAACCCTTGGTCCCCCTCTACGATTCTTACCATCCACGCTGCCCTCAAATGCTAAATTCGTGATCACTTGAAACCTTAGAACATGCACTACTAACCGATCCCTTCTTCCAGTCAAGTTGTGCCACAAATTTCTCTTCAATTCTATTCAATACCACCTCATTAGTTGTGTGATCTACCCATCTAATCTCCAGCATTCTTCTGTAGCACCACATTTCGAAAGCTTCTATTGTCTTCTTGTCTAAACTATTTATCATCCACGGTTCATTTCCATACATTGCTTCATTCCATACAAATAATTTCAGAAACGCCTTCCTGACACTTAGATCTATCCTCAATGTTAACAAATATCTCTTCTTGAGAAACGTATTCCTTGGCATTGCGAGTCTACATTTCATATACTGTCCAAATCGACTATCATCGGTTTTTTGCTTCCAAAATAGCAAATCTTCTTTACTACTTTAAGTCCTTTCCTAATCTAATTCCGGCAGAATTACCCGATGTAATTTGACTACATTCCATTATCCTCGTTTTGCTTCTTTTTATGTTCATCTTATTCCCTCCTTTCAAGACTTTGTCCATTCCGTTCAACTGCTCTTCCAAGTCCTTTGGTGTCTCTGACAGAATTACGATGTCATCGATGAACCTTAAAGTTTTTATTTCTACTCCATGAATTTTAATACCTACTCTATATTTTTCTTTTGTTTCCTTTACTGCGTGCTCGATATACAGATTGAGTAACATCGGGGATAGGCTACAACCCTGTCTCACTCCCTTCCCAACCAATGCTTCCCTTTCATGCCCATCGACACTTATAACTGCCATCTGGTTTCTGTACAAATTGTCAATAGTCTTTCACGCCCTATACTTTACCCCTGTCACCTTCAGAATTTGAAAGAGAGTTTTCCACTCAACATTATCAAAAGCTTTCTCTAGGTCTACAAATGCTAGAAACGTAGGTTTGCCCTTCTTTAATGTATTTCATAAGGTAGGATGTAGGCTCAGTATTGCCTCACGTCTTCTAACATTTCTGCGGAATCCAAACTGATCTTTCTCGAGGTCGGCTTCTAAAAGTTTTTCCATTCATCTGCAAGGAATTCGTTTTAGTACTTTGCAGCCGTGCCTTATTAAAATGATAGTTCCGTGATTTTTACATCTGTAAACACTTGCTTTCTTTGGGATTGGAATTATTATATTCTTCTGGAAGTCTGAGGGTATTTCGCCTGTCCCTTGCATCTTGCTCATTAAATGGTAGACTTTTGTTAGCCTGGCTCTCCCAAGGCTGCCATTAGTTCTAATGGGATGTTGTCTACTCCCGAGGCCTTGTTTCGACTTAGCTCTTTCAGTGCTCTGTCAAACTCTTCAAGCAGTATCATATCTCCCATTTAATATTCATTTACATTCTCTTCCATTTCTATAATGTTGTCCTCTAGAAAACGGCCCTTGTATAGACCCTCTATATGCCCCTTCAACCTTTCTGCTTTCCCTTCTTTGCTTAGTACTGGGTTTTCATCTGTGTCCTTGATGTTCATGCAAGTCGTCCTCTTATCTCGAAAGGTCTCTGTAATTTTCCTGTAGGCAGTATCTATCTTACCGTAAGTGATAGGTGCCTGTGCATTCTTAAATTTGTCCTCAAGCACTCCCTGTTTAGCCATTTTGCACTTTCTGTCTATCTCATTTTTGAGACGATTGTATTCCTTTTTCTCCTACTTCATTTACTGCATATTTGTATTTTCTCCTTTCATCGATTAAACTCAATATTTCTTTTGTTACCCAAGAATTTCTACTAGCCCTCGTCTTTTTACCTACTTGATCCTATGCTACCCTCACTGATTCATCTCTCAATGCTACCCATTCTTCTTCTACTGTATTTCGTTCCCCCATACTTGTCAAATGTTCCCTAATGCTTTCCCTGATGCTCTCTACAAGCTCTGGTTCTTTTAGTTTATCCAGGTCCCATCTCCTCAATTTCCCACCTTTTTGCTGTTTCTTCAGCTTTAATCTACAGTCCATAACCAACAGTTTGTGGTCAGAGTCCACATCTGCCCCCGGAAATGTCTTACAATTTAAAACCTGGTTTCTGAATCTCTGTCTTACAATTATATAATCTATCTGATACCTTCCAGTATCTCATCATACTGGTTGTATTACCTTTTATTACCGTTTTGCTTCCCCTTCGTTTGACTTCTTTTAGTTACCCTTCGACCAAAATCTGTTATTACAGCTGTGGTGGCTATACTGGAATCATTTCTAATTAATGGGTATATTTTGGTCTTCTCTACTGTGTAAAACGGTTTCATCTTAACATCCTGTTGAACTTACGACTGACACAAAAGATCTGAAGCCCTCTATAGTTTGAATGACAAATGTTTTGCTTCACCCTTAAAACATTAAACCAAGCTTTCCTTCGTTCCCGTAATCGAAATTAGTTAATCCTCCTCTACGTTCAAGAGGGAAATTTCATAAATTCAACTTATATAGGCTGCACTGCTGCCGCACCAGCGAAAACAATAAGCTGTAATGCTCACAGCATCAGCAAAACACATCTACGTCTACTTTGAAGGACAAGAATTAACGCAAAATAAATATTTAGGGCTATGGCTCAACATCAGTCAAGACTACAAAAAGACATATATTTCTGTTCCAATGTCCACTTGCGGCAAAACCGCTCGTCTTTCGAATACCACAACAATAGTTCATGGCCACATAAATTACAGAAACCACAATTCTTGTTTCACCTTGAAGGGAATCCATCTACTGACGAAATGCACAGACAACACTTTACGTACATAGCCATAAAAAAGAACATCATTCGTCAATATTAGCATATCATCACATACGGGGAAGCCATTATTTAAACAATCGTAGTATTGGATCCTCTTTTAAATAATCTAAAGTTAATGATTCCATTGTCAGAGGTTTACTAGCTTAAAATACTCATATAGCATGCAAACTATTGAAAGAGATCATCAATTATACCGACAGACATAGAATAGCAGTTGGTAGATGCTAGTACTGAAAACAGAAAATCGGAAACAAGGCTACTAACAGCTGGGGACCTGGGATTGAGAGACCCATAATATCAACAGATCGGATATTCCTCTGAGTTTTGCAGCATTTCGTCTAGGGGAGATGGCCCCTACAAGTTCCCACTCCTTAATTGTTTGCCACTTAAAACACATTCTTCCCTATCGTCATGTTCCTCATCATGGCCGGAGTCCCTGTCGGTACTGTCCGGATGATTCTTTTTAGTGTTGTTGCTTACTTCTGTGTCACACCCAAGCCGACTTTCCCGATGTGCTACGTGTTCTGGTAGTTCGCCTGCCACTTTTCTGTGCCTTCTGTTTACATCTAACTCACCATTTTGATATTTTAATACCTAACCTACCTCTTAGGTCTCTGAAAGCACTACAGGCGTTGCCTTGGAATCGCATTCTGCGATCGTATTCGTCCTTACAATATCCGCTAATTTGGTGACCTTATCTCTTACTTGTTTATTTTCGTGCGCCCAAGTCTACTTCACCTGTTTCATCTACTATTTAAGAACGAGAATAGCTTCTGTATTGTCTGAGACAACACCTGTACATTGTCACTCAAGTATTCAGCTTCTAGCACGTGGAATTTCCAGACCAGCTGACTCTCTCTTTCATGTCTTCATCGTGGTTCAGGTCTCCCGCTTCTAAGGCGTCCAGACGCTGTTCGATTTCCAATTTGCTCACTATTTCTGTCATAATATTCTTTTTATCTCAACTGCCAGAATTTTAGTTCGTGTGAGACCTCATCCGATAGTTACAGCATTGACGTTTTTCTCTTTTCTGCCTTCTGCGTCAATTTCTCGTCTAGTTCTCGCTTCTATTTGTCGGAAGATTCTTTATTTAGTCGCAATAACTTTTCTACTTTTTCTACCTGCTGCGTCATTTTCTCGCCTAGTTCTCGTATCGAGGCTTTCATGATCTCCCCCAAATAAATCTGGCTGCTTGAAGAAATACTAATTTCTGGCTCAACTGCGAACCCATTCGTAATGTTTTAATTTTTAGTCACGGCTGAAGGAGGCGCGTGAGCACTTTCTAAGTTTATAATCGTGGCAGCACAGCTGAAATCTGGTTCTATAAATTGTTCGTTGGCTTGCATGATATACGAAGTATTCCCCATTGCATTTTCAGATCCCTCCGACGCCTCAGTGTCAGAAACTAAATTATGCCCCTGTTCCATGTTACTTAAATTATTGCGCCGTTTACTCTTTCATTGCTTAAGCGCCTCCAGTGTCTCTACTTACTTCCACTATGCGAAACTCTAATTACGATATATATATCCCCCAAAATTACAAGTCACATGAAACGTACACTTCAACACAACCTAGTATGCAATTCGTCACACGCATATATATATATATATATATATATATATATATATATATATATATATATATATAACAACGCCGCTCAACAACGTCGTGAGTGTTTCTAAAGTTTGCTCAGGTGCAACGCTGAAGAGTCTGCGCTGAAAAGAAATTACATTGCTACGCAATCCAGCGTATCAAAAGATTCCAAGGTCAAGTGGAATAAAAAAATCAGGGTCGCCATGTATAATGAGCCTAACGTCTCTACACCTTTCGAACCTACGGTGGAAAGGATATGTGGGTGACTGTTACATGACTTTTTATTACTGTTATAAATTTTTTAATCTATGCAGTAGTCACCCACAGTATCAACTCATTATGTATCATGTTATTATTATTTCAAGTAAACAGAAGATGGCGAAAATTATATTAAAGAGAAGTAAGGTAAGTTTAAACATTTATAATTATTTTTAAAATTCAACCGTGTTGAATAAATGGATAACATATGGTAAGCCTGTCTCAAACCTAGTGCCTTAATTACTGTTGTAAATTACTTAGGAAAATTGTTACTCTGAGGCGGTTCCATTGGCATAAAATGTGATTTTCAAAGAATAGGAGACCGAAAGAATAGTAAACAAGGTAGGATACCACATTCAAACAAGCACAGAAAGATACTTAAGGGATACACATAAAAGGAACTGAACCATAAACAATCATTTCTATTTAAGGCAAAGAAATCCCTCTCTTAATTAGTCGTGTTACCAATGTAAAGCCACAGACTGATATTAGAAAATAAGACAAAGAGCACGTGATTCGATATAAACACAATCTTACGGAAAGGCTCAATGAAAATCTTTCTAGAAATTGTGAAATAGGAAAACTGCTCGCGGGGCGAAATATTATGCTGAAGAGTAGCCAAGGGCTAGTTTTGTTACTACCGCAAGTGTTCCACGTGAACAAGTTCATTTACAGAAAATATGTAATTCCACAAAGATTTTAATTAAGAAATCAAATCAAAACATATTAGTTACATTAAACTTCCGAACTGCGTTAATAACGCCATAGTATTCACCTGCTGGCTCGTTAAACAATTTTTAACAGCACCTGTTACTGTTACTACAAACCATATATCACGGGGGCTGAACCCAAAGAGAAATTATTAATTTGAAGAATTTCAACGAGAGGAGACATTAAAATCACATGCACTTCCACACGAAAGAGCGATGATTTTAATTAGAAATACCCCTCATGAGGTAATGTGCTTCCTCTTTCCTTTATTGGACTGGAAATAGAGCGACTACCGCAATACACTCTGGAACCAACATTGAAATCGCACTGCATCACGATTTAAACTAATATAAAAAACATTTTCGATAAAAATTTATAAGAAAACTAATTAACATTTCATTTGGGCTGAAAACCTAAGAATTTCATCGTGCTTCGGACTCACCAAACGCACGCTTACCCGACGATGTTATGACGTGAGAAACTGTCCGCTGTCTAATTTGCGTGGGCTCCGTCTCAGTTTACTCCACAGGTTCCATAGGAACTGTCCAGAAAGGTAGCTTCTTTTACCAACTTCACAAGGAACGGACATTACCACACCAAGGAGATAAACCTCTTTGCCTTAGGAATCGTATATAACTACTCAGATGTTGGTCCCACAGTTCTCTATCAGACAGAATATTAAGTCTTGTACGGAGGCTTTTAGACATTCACAATTCCCTTGCTCTATTTACAAGGAAAGAAAGTGAATACTAGTAGTAGATGGTACCCTCCGCCAAACATTGTACCGTGGTTTGCGGAGTCTGTATGTAGATGCAGATATATGTAGATGTAGATGCTGGAGGTGCTTCTGTAACAGTTTGGAGGCTTCCTCAGACTATGACTCGGGATCACGTTTGAGGTTACGATGATCGCTAACCAGGATTTTTATTAACTGTTCGTCTCTCTTATGTATCCTCACGATGAGTATGCTGTGGACACTCCCGTCATTCGAAACGACTGCAGCAGACTTCACATCGCTGTAGGCGTACCTTCCTGTTATGGCGAACTCTCGAGTACACCATGACACTTCGATAGGTCAGGTAAATCACCACATCTTCATCTGAAGGAACAAGGCTGGGATTACTTGGAACTGCAGGTGAAATGTAGCAGTCGTCACATGATCACAAATTGGTACCTTTACGAGGTGTAACCATCGAAAGGTAGCAACAAAGGTGTATGGAATTCTAAAGTGAATTGTAGACTATACATTTTGATAAGCTGAGGCCATTATCGATCCTAGGACGGGTTAACACAGCATCAGCCTGATGTCTCCAGGAGGTAACTACTTTTTTCTGTGGTTTGCTTATTACTACTAGGTATTGGAACCATGCCTTTTATTAACATGCTTCATGCCATTCATGTTGGTAGTACCACATTTTTTCACTCTTTCATCCGTCGTTAGTTACTTTTGGCAGTAGAGTATTGAGCTCAGATTCTTCCTTATAGCATCAAACGGCGGTGTTAGGATAGTATGAGGGTTTCCTGGCAGATTAAAACTGTGTGCCCGACCGAGACTCCAACTCGGGACCTTTTCCTTTCACTTGCAACTGTTCTACCAACTGTGCTACCCAACCACGACTCACGCCCCGTCCTCACAGCTTTACCTCTGCCAGTACCTCGTCTCCTACTTTCCAAACTTTAAAAGAAGCTCTCCTGCAAACCTTGCAGAACTAGCACTTCTGAAAGAAAGGATATTGCGGAGACATGGCATAGCCACAGCCTGGGGGATGTTTCCAGAATAGGATTTTCACTCTGCAGCGGAGTGTGCGCTGATATGAAACTTAGTGGCAGATTAAAACTGTGTGCCGGACCGAGACTCGAACTCGGACTTCGCTGCAGAGTGAAAATCTCATTCTATATGAGGGATCACTGGGTGATCAACGCGTGGTCTTCAACACCTGATGACGCAGAAAATCAAACGATAGATTTAGACTTAAATTCTAAATGCCATGTTAAATACATCAGACAAAATGATCTCCAAACATGCAGTAGATACTGGAAAGACTTAACGGTTTTACGGTTATGTTGCCAAATAGCGTCGTGCATAGGCACAAACTGCAACATAAGAGAGATATACCTATGGAGAATCAGCATATATGCAATAATAGTATCTCCTTCTTTGTATATACAGGGTAGTCACAAAGAACCTCACAAGCTTGTAACGGTGTTTCATGGTAAGCTGAGCTGAGAAATAATTGTTAACAAAAAAAAGCAATACGTTACTCCTTCTCCTAGTGAATCATCACTGATGGTAGCCCATCAGGCGGTTGCGCGAGCAAACTCAAGCGGTCCGCTAGATACAATTAATGTCAATTGTTCTCATACTGAAGACGACACGCTCGAGGCTGCACAGCCTTTTTCTCGGGTTGGATCATTACTACTGTCCCATGTCTAATGTTAGTGCCACTCACTTCTTCCGTTTTAGGAAACCGAATGAAATTCACGTTTGGTAGAAGTGTCTTATGGGCCGCTTGAATCTGAGCGTGCAACGGTCTCATTGGATACATTCAGTGCTAAATAATACCAGTATTTTATCAGACCAACCCACCCTGCAACTACAAAACTCTAACAAGCTAAATAGCCTTATTCGGCCATCGCGTTTTGGTAACAAACACACACCAGATGTCAAAAGAAGATATCAGACCAATCTCCAGGTAATAAACCACATACAGATCACCGGTTACTTAACCTTCTTATGTACGAACTGGCACCTGACCAGAAAATATCTATGATTTTCCGGTCAAACATCAGATGTCTCTTTGGTTTTGTGTCCTACTCTGTGCATAATATTATGAAATTAAATATGACGGAAAATAAACATATTAGTAATCGGAGCAATATGCACTAGACATTGTTACTAACAGACACTGTAAGTAACAGAGTAGCTAATAATAGTTCACTATACGTGAAGCTTGTCAATGGACGAATGTATAACCTCCAGAGACGGCAACCCAGGTCATACACTATGTAGTCGTCATTGTAATAGCTCAGAAATGACATGAATGATTGACGCGAGGGAGTGTCCTGACAGGAGGAAAGGCCGTTGGACCTGATGAGATAGTAGTTCGATTATACACAGTCTACGCGAAGGAACTTGCCCCTCACCTTTCTTGCAGCGGTGTACCGTAGGTCTCTAGAAGAGCGTAGCGTTCCAAAGGATTGGAAAAGGGCACAGGTCATCCCCGTTTTGAAGAAGGGACGTCGAGCAGATGTGCAGAACTGTAGACCTATATCTCTAACGTCGATCAGTTGTAGAATTTTGAAACACGTATTATGTTCAAGTATAATGACTTTTCTGGAGACTAGAAATCTGCTCTGTAGGAATCAGCATGGGTTTCTAAAAAGACGATCGGGTGAAACCCAGCTCGCGCTATTCGTCCAAAAGACTCAGAGGGCCATAGACACGGGTTCCCAGGTAGATGTCGTGTTTATTGACTTCCGCAAGGCATTCGATACAGTTCGCCACTGATGTTTAACGAACAAAGTAAGAGCATGTGGGCTGTCAGACCAATTGTGTGATTGGATTGAAGAGTTCCTAGATAACAGAACGCAGCATGTCATTCTCAATCGAGAGAAGTCTTCCTAAGTAAGAGTGATTCCAGGCTGCCGCAGGGGAGTGTCGTAGGACCGTTGCTATACACAATATATGTAAATGACTTTGTGGCTTCCATCGGAAGTTCACTGAGGCTTTTTGCGGATAATGCTGTGGTATATCGAGAACACATTGTACGGAAATGCGGGAGGATCTGCAGCGAATTGACGCATGGTGCAGGAACCGCAATTGAATCAATTTAGTCAAGTGTAATGTGCTGCGAATACACATAAAGAAAGATCCCTTATCATTTACCTATAATATAGCAGGTTAGCAACTGGAAGCACTTAATTCCATAAATTTTCTGGGAGTACGCATTCCGAGTGGTTTAAAATGGAGTCATATAAAGCTGATCGTCGGTAAAGCAGGTGCCACACTGAGATTCATTGGAAGAATCCTAAGGAAATGTAATCCGAAAACAAAAAGTAGGTTACAGTACGCTTGTTCGTTCACTGTTTGAATACAGCTCAGCAGTGTGGCATCCGTACCAGATAGGGTTGATAGACGAGATAGAGAAGATTCAACGGAGAGCAGCACACTTTGTCACGGGATCATTTAGTAATCGTCAAAGCGTTACGGAGATGATAGATAAACTCCTGTGGAAGACTCTGCAGGAGAGACGCTCAGGAGCTCGTTACGGGCTTTTGTTGAAGTTTCGAGAACATACCTTCACCGAGGAGTCAAGCAGTATATTGCTCCCTCCTACGTATATCTCGCGAAGAGACTATGAGGATAAAATCAGAGAGATTAGAGCCCACACAGAGGCATACCGACAATCCTTCTTTCCACGAACAATACGAGACTGGAGTAGAAGGGAGAACCGATAGAGGTACTCAGGGTACCCTCCGCCACACACCATCAGTTGGCTTGCGGAGTATGGATGTAGATGTGAACGTAGATGCTAACCCCAGTGCACATTCGCTTGAGCATCTGCCAGCAGCCACCGTATGACGAGGCTGATGTGCAGTCTGTGAGATGGTGCAGTACAGTGTGTGTTCCAGATCACTGTAATCTCAGGTGTAACGTCCGAGTCGTTGGTGTCTTGTTGGGATACGAAGCAAACCTTACTTATATGCAAAATTACTTATAATCTTAAATAGTCGTTTTACTATGTACAGTTTGCCCTGGGCAGAGCAATATTTATCCATATGGAATTGCGAACATTGCAGTGAATTCAGACATTCATGATTCTTGAAAGGCATAATTAAAAATGTACAGAAAAAAAAGTTTATCATTCAACGCAATTCTATCTGAAAACAATATCGACTTATAACGAATACCCCCCCCCCCCCCTCCCCCAAGAATCATGGACCTTGCCGTTGGTGGGGAGACTTGCGTGCCTCAGCGATACAGATGGCCGTACCGTAAGTGCAACCACAACGGAGGGGGTATCTGTTGAGAGGCCAGACAAACACGTGGTTCCTAAAGAGGGGCAGCACCCTTTTCAGTAGTTGCAGGGGCAACAGTCTGGATGATTGACTGATCTGGTCTTGCAACATTAACCAAAACGGCCTTGCTGTGCTGGTACTGCGAACGGCTGAAAGCAGGGAGAAACTACAGCCATAATTTATCCCGAGGATATGCAGCTCTACTGTATGAGTAAATGATGATGGCGTGCTCTTGGGTAAAATATTCCGGAGGTAAAATAGTCCCCCATTCGGATCTCCGGGCGGGGACTACTCAGGAGGACGTCATTATCAGGAGAAAGGAAACTGGCGTTCCACGGATCGGAGCGTGGAATGTCAGATCCCTTAATCGGGCAGGTAGGTTAGAAAATTTAAAAAGGGAAATGGATAGGTTAATGTTAGATATAGTGGGAATTAGTGAAGTTCGGTGGCAGAAGGAACAAGACTTTTGGTCAGGTGAATACAGGGTTATAAATACAAAATCAAATAGGGGTAATGCAGGAGTATGTTTAATAATGAATAAAAAATAGGAGAGCGGGTAAGCTACTACAAACAGCGTAGCGAACGCATTATTGTGGCCAAGATAGACACAAAGCCCATGCCTACTACAGTAATACAAATTTATATGCCAACTAGCTCTGCAGATGATGAAGAAATTGATGAAATGTATGATGAGATAAAAGAAATTTTTCAGTTAGTGAAGGGAGACGAAAATTTAATAGTCATGGGTGATTGGAATTCGTCAGTAGGAAAAGGGAGAGAAGGAAACATAGTAGATGATTATGGATTGGGGATAAGAAATGAAAGAGGAAGCCGCCTGGTAGAAATTTGCACAGAGCATAACTTAATCATAGCTAACACTTGGTTCAAGAATCATAAAAGAAGGTTGTGTACATGGAAGAATCCTGGAGATACTAAAAGGTATCAGATAGATTATATAATGGTAAGACACAGATTTAGGAATCAGGTTTTAATTTTAGGACATTTCCAAGGGCAGGTGTGGACTCTGACCACAATCTATTGGTTATGACCTGTAGGTTAAAACTGAAGAAACTGCAAAAAGGTGGGAATTTAAGGACATGGGATATGGATAAGCTGAAAGAACCAGAGGTTGTACAGAGTTTCAAGGAGACTATAAGGGAACAGTTGCCAGGAATGGGGGAAAGAAACACAGTAGAAGAAGAATGGGTAGCTCTGAGGGATGAAGTAGTGAAGGCAGCAGAGGATAAAGTAGGTAAAAAGACGAGGGCTGCTAGAAATCATTGGGTAACAGAAGAAATATTGAATTTAATTGATGAAAGGAGAAAATATAAAAATGCAGTAAATGAAGGAGGAAAAAAGGAATACAAACGTCTCAAAAATGAGATCGACAGGAAGTGCTAAATGGCTAAGCAGGGATGGCTAGAGGACAAATGTAAGGATTGTGAAGCTTATCTCACTAGGGGTAAGATAGATACTGCCTACAGGAAAATTAAAGAGACCTTTGGAAATAAGAGAACCACGTGTATGGTAACCCAGTTCTAAGCAAAGAAGGGAAGGCAGAAAGGTGGACGGAGTATATGGAAGCTTTATACAAGGGCGACATACTTGAGGACAACATTATGGAAATGGAAGAGGATGTAGATGAAGACGAAATGGGAGATACGATACTGCGTGAAGAGTTTGACAGAGCACTGAAAGACCTTAGTAGAAACAAGGCCCTGGGAATAGACAACATTCCATTAGAACTACTGAAGGCCTTGGGAGAGCCAGTGATGTCAAAACTCTACCAGCTGGTGAGCAAGATGTATGAGACAGGCGATATACCCTCAGACTTCAAGAAGAATATAATAATTCGAATCATAAAGAAAGCAGGTGTTGACAGATGTGAAAACTATCACTTTAATAAATCACAGCTGCAAAATCCTAACGCGAATTCTTTACAGACGAATGGAAAAACTGGTAGATGCGGACCTCGGCGAGGATCAGTTTGGATTCCGTAGAAATGTTGGAACACGTGCGGTAATACTGACCTTACGACTTATCTTAGAAGAAAGATTAAGAAAAGGTAAACCTACGTTTCTAGCATTTGTAGACTTAGAGAAAGCTTTTGACAATGTTGACGGGAATACTCTCTTTCAAATTCTAAAGGTGGCAGGGGTTAAATACAGGGAGCGAAAGGCTATTTACCATTTGTACTGAAACCAGACGGCAGTCATAAGAGTCGAGGGGCCTGAAAGGGAAGCAGTGGTTGGGAAAGGAGTGAGGCAGGGTTGTAGCCCCTCCCCGATGTTGACTGGAAGAAGGGATCGGTTGGTAGGACATGTTTTGAGGCATCAAGGGATGACAAATTTAGCATTGGAGGGCAGCGTGGAGGGTAAAAGTCGTAGAGGGAGACCAAGAGATGAATACACTAAGCAGATTCAGAAGGATGTAGGTGGCAGTAGGTACTGGGAGATGAAGAAGCTTGCACAGGATAGAGTAGCATGGAGAGCTGCATCAAACCACTCTCAGGACTGAAGACAACAACAACAACAACAACAACAACAACAACAACGAATATCATTCATTGTTCTATACGAAGAATATTAATGACAGTAAAACAGCCGAATCATTTTATGTAATTATCTACTCTGGTCTCGTGAATGAAAATTAGATGATTATTTCGTGTGCTGAGTAATTAGTGGACCTGATACTTTAGTTTTATTACACGTATTATGTTGTTGTTGCTATAGTCTTCAGTCCTGAGACTGGTTTCATACAGCTCTCCATTCTGCTCTATCCTGTGCTACCTCCTTCATCTCCCAGTACCTACTGCCACCTACATCCTTCTGAATCTGATTAGTGTATTCATCTCTTGGTCTCCCTCTGCGAGTTTTATCCTCCACGCTGCTCTCCAATACTAAGTTTGTGATCCCTTGATACCTCAGAACATGTCCTACCAACCGATCACTTCTTCTAGTCAAGTTGTTCCAGAAACGTCTCCTCTCCCCAATCCTATTCAAGACCTACTCATTAGTTACGTGATCTACCCATCTAATCTTCAACATTCTTCTGTGGTACCACATTTCTAAAGCTTCTATTCTCTTCGTGTCCAAACTATTTATCGTCCATGTTTCACTTCCGTACATGGCTACACTCCATACAAATACTTTCAGAAACGACTTCCTCACACTTAAATCTATCCTCGATGTTCACAAATTTCTCTTCTTCAGAAACGTTTTCTTTGCTATTGCCTTTCTACATTTTATATCCTCTCTACTTCGACCGTCATCAGTTATTTTGCTCCTCAAATAGCAAACCTGCTTTACTACTTTAAGTCTCTCTTTTCCTAATCTAATTCCCTCAGCATAACCCGACTTAATTCAATTACATTTCATTATCCTCGTTTTCCTTCTGTTGATGTTCATCTTATATCCTCCTTTCAAGACACTGTCCATTTCGTTCAAATGCTCTTCAAAGTCCTTTCCTGCCCCTGACGGAATTACAATGTCATCGGTGAACCTCAAAGTTTTTATTTCTTCTCGCTGGATTTTAATACCTACTCCAAATTTTTCTTTTGTTTTCTTTACTGCTTGCTCAATATACAGATTGAATAACATCGGGGAGAGGCTACAACCCTGTCTCACTCCCTTCCCAACCACTGCTTCTCTTTCATGCCCATCGACTCATATAACTGCCATCTGGTTTCTGTACAAATTGAAATAGCCTTTCGCTCCCTGTAATTTACCCCTGCCTCCTTCAGAATTTGAAAGAGATTATTCCAGTCAACATTGTCAAAAGCTAGAGACGTAGGTTTGCCTTTCCTTAATCTTTCTTCTAAGATAAGTCGTAAGGTCAGTATTGCCTCACGTGTTCCAACATTTCTACGGAATCCAACTAATCTTCCCCGAGGTCGGCTTCTACCAGTTTTTCCATTCGTCTGTAAAGCATTCTCATTAAAATTTTGCAGGTCTGTCTTATTAAACTGATAGATCCGTACTTCTCACATCTGTAAACACCCGCTTTGTTTGGGATTGGATTCATTATATTATATGACGGAAAATTCCACGAGTACACTGCTAGTTCATAGTGTCTAGTAGGAACAAAAATTCGGTGATCAGACATGTCTCCATCGTGCGCCTGTAAAGCACTCCTTTACAAAATGGTTCAAATTGCTCTTCCCACTATGGGACGTATTATCTATAGTCACCAGTCCCCTAGAACTTAGAACTACTTAAACCTAACTAACCTAGGACAACACACAACACCCAGCCACACTCCTCTACACAATTCTATAAATATAACGTGAGTTGTTGTTTTAGGATAAATATGACAGGATCGTTTACTAACAGCCAATTTACGTACATGGACTCAAAATTAATTTCTCTTCTCTGAAACATATATTAATCAATGTGCAAAACATGCGGACCGTAAATCGTTTACGTTAACTCACAAAAATCTGGAATTCCGTGTTTCAACAAGGTAATTTTACGGTAGCTAACTTTCAATGAATGAATAAACACCATTAATTATCCGTAATTTTCAGTTACTTATTAACTGTCTTCTTGCGCTCACTCACGAGAAAGCTATTGAACAAACTTTTACGTGTGTCATTGACTATGTACTTTGCTGCGAGATACTAATCAGCAAATTACAACCTCACATAAACGGTTTCTGAAACAGTTCTCAATGAAACAACAACAGAAGTACCAAAATATCTTAATCAGCAGCACTTCTTTCTTAACATATACGTTCCTTAAACAGAAGTACGCGTTAGCTAATACATATTTGCCACATTTCTCCAACGCTGAAACATTAATCAAATGATATTAATCACTTGTCTTGAATGTTCGTTTAATAATGCCCTTAGAATTAATATAATTTTATGTAATAATTGGTTACCTCAATACGTCTTACTAATTATTGGTGAAATGTATCGGTTTTGACAAATGATTACCATCTTAGGATAACATTAATCCATCAACAGCTTCGTCTTGACATATAACAGTTCCTGTCACTCATTTTGAACACAATGAAGTCGAGTAAAATATGTCGTCAAAAATATACCGCATCGACACGTACATGTGACGATATGATTTAAATTAGTTGTAATTTTTTGTATATTGCTCCATGATATTCAAAGCACATAATAAGAATTGTTATACCATGACGAAACTGTTTGTGGAATAATAACATCTGAAGATGTATGTCGAAGTGCATTAAGCTCTATTGATTTAGAATATTAAAGAAAGCTGTTAATTGCTTAGAGGCACCGTCACGAAGCACTTTACTGGAGGCGTAACATGTAATGTAATTTCAGATTTAGCATTTACACTACTATTCTCTCATGCACAAACACCCGACTCATTATTTCCGTGTCATTTTATATATTTTAGTTTCGTATGATATCCGAGTTGTGTTCACTATGGTGGTTAAATGGTGATTGGTACTTTATCCTCTGTTGGATCGCTCTCCACGCATGTTCCACCTTTTCTGCTGGCACGCTTCACCTCCTCAACATAGAGGGACATCCGGATTTTCCAGTGCTGTCGTTACAATTAATCAGAACCTGTGACTAAATAATAATTTCGCAGATTACATTATATGTATGGGATAGGTAAAAAATCTGAAATAAAGTTGAATACGGTGCAAACAAAATACGTACAGGTATAGGTAAAACTAAATGTATAAAAGACTAGATATTTGCAACCGTGGTTGCAACTTCGGATCGTAGGTAACAGGGATCAAATTCAGGTAAAAAAACTTTTCATTCAGCTTTCCCATTTAAATTCTCCGTTCTCACTAATGTGACCTCCTGTTAGAAGCCTAAATAACTATATTTTGCAGTGCAGACGGATGCGAGATGTACAAGAAGAGAATCAATGATTTTCTAAAAGATACTGACAGGGATGTGGAACCACCCACCGGGGTAGCCGAGAACGCTAACGCGCTGCTTCCTGGACTCGGGTGGCGCGCGGGCCCCGGATCGAATCCGCCTGGTGGATTACCGACGAGGGTCGATGTGCCGGACAGCCTGGATGTGGTTTTTAGGTGGTTACCGGCATCACGATTGGTGAATACCGGGCTGATACCTATGTTCTGCCTCAGTTTCACGGCTCACAGACATCTGATCGCATTCGCACTCGACGCAGGCAGTTTGGGTACACTAATTCCATCCTAGGGGGTACGGGGTGGCGGCAGGAAGAGCATCCGGCCACCCCTTAGCCAAATCCGATTAACGATGGATGACCCTGCGTAACTGCGTGACGAGGCTCAAGCGATAGGCTGACAGGGATGTGGAACCATGCCGACTCAGGTGCCATGGCCAGCTGTGTAACGTTTCTGGCATGAAGACCCGTGACACAAACAACCCAATCGAGGTGCAACCACAGACACTCTGACGGAATTATACCTGTTAAGTCTGGTAACTAGAGGAGCACAGTTTACTCAATCTGTTGGTCTTAGAACCCCGCACATAGACTGCGAGCAGAGCAGCACGTTGCAGTATCCTGCTGGTAGACGCCATTGTGCTAAGGACATGGCCCCAAGAACAGATGCAGACTAGTTCCATTTTTATTCCTTCCTTAAAGACGAAATCAACTCAAAATCTACGCTCCCTTCTCCGGCTTGGACCCTTCCGATTACTGTTGCACAGTGTTTGCTTCCAGTGTTATCACACCATCCATGTCAAAGACCACCTGCATGATGGAGCATAGAATGTGACTCATCAGATTAGGTATATATCGCCACTCAGCAGACGTCCAGTTGCGGCACTGGCACACAGTTTCCAGCTTTCGTTGCCGTGGCGCAGCAGTCAGCATGGGTGATTGAAAGTGACGCCTCCAGAGGCCCAGACGTGACAACATTCACTTAACGATTGTGGAGGAGACGATGTTGGTAGTCCCTTGTTTCTTCTGGGAAGCCACCTGCTGAACAGCACAATGTTTCCTCATCATTACACATCTCCACAGATGTCGTTGATTCCTGTCATCTATGGCTTGTGGTGCTTCAGAAATGTCTCGGAGGCAGCTATGGGTAGCATCAATCTACCATGCACAGTGTAGTTTAACAATGGCAACAAGTGAACTGCTTGCATACTAAGCCGTTTCGAAAATGCTTCCACCCTTGTTGCAAAATCCAATTATCACACACTTTTGTACTTCGGATTAATTCCGTTTCCACATTACGACGATGGCTGCTCTGTTTTCCTCGTCCCGCGACATGCTAGTGCTACCACGTGCAGTCTGTGAGTGTATTAGTATTCTCCAACTTTAGATGGGGTTCCCACTACTACACTACAGCAAAAGCGAGGTAGATTTCTACACTTTATTAATATGAATTTAATGCAAACTACGTGGCTACTTCTGAAAACCGTAGAAAGGAAACTGGTCTGTAGTTACAGTGTGACACCGTAACATGGGATTTAACAGAAAAAGTAAAATGGCTGTGATATAATAGTACACTTATTCACAAGCTGCCAGGACTCTAGCAAAGGCAAGTAATAACTGTACATACCAGCATGGAAAAGAAGTAAGCACACATAGCATGTCGCAAATCACTGGCAGAATGGGCCCACTGGCCAACCTAGTGTGTTATGAATACGTGACGTAAAGCAGCGTCTATGGCAAGACAGAGGCACATGGCTGGGTATGAATGGGTGCACACTTCTAACAAGATTCATGTCTCCTGGACGATGGGGTGTGTCACACCACCAGCTACATGCAGCAGCAGATGGGGCACCAGTGTCCCAGTCTATGGTGGAAGGCCGCACCCCATATCATAATATAGGTAAAACAATTTTTATATCACAAAACATCATGATAACAGATACTGCACAATGTCTATCAAATATGATGGCAGAAATTGAAATGTAAAAAGCAACTTAATGTTAGATGTAATCTTAAGCACCTTCCATGTTGCAAAAGAACTGGAACTGTCATACTTTGGAAACAAAAAGTCCTTCTTATTTATGTTTTTATCCACACCGTTTTTGTAAAATTCTTGTAGAATAACTGAGATTATGAAGGCTTGATCCATGGAAATGCTTACGTTCTAGTGCTTTCGCACAGTGGTACGTGGCCGAGCTTACATTTCTACACCAAGTTTAACAACTGTGACATTGCACCCACCATAGAAAAAATAATCGTAATTGAACACTTGAATATCATAAATGTACTAGAGGTTCAGATGAATACATGTGATGCATTAATGTTAAATGAATGGCATTATGACAAAGCAGAACAAGATTTAGAGTTTAACATCTCATCAGGACAGAGGCACAAGGATGGGGATTAAAATCAACCATGTTCTTGAGAGGAACTATTGCGGTATTCACCTTAAGAGACTTAGGTAGGTCACAGAAAATATAAATCTTGATGGGCGGATGTGGCTATCAACTGTTGTACACCTACACAGATGTGCAGTGGCTTCCCACATCATCACCTTGATAGTTTCGCTACAAGCAAGCGAAATGCTCTGTTGACAAAAACAGAAAGTTGCTTCTAAAACAATACTGTGTAGCAGTGTGTATCATAGTGTCATATATATAGTATGTCTGTGACATCCCTCCACAGAGTTTAACGCTAAAATGAAATTCGTTGATGAGAAATCGTGGCATGGAGAAAGAAACAGCCCACCTCCTATTGCAATAACGTCTAAAAATTCGAGTTTGTTGTCCTAAAGACTATGTAGCGAAACTTTGTATTTAGCAGTCTTCAGAGATTTACCTCCATCAGTGTTTTTTGTATGGTATATTCAACATTTGTGTTTTTGTTGAAACAAACTTAACTCTGTGCCCGAGTGTACCACATACTTTACACCTTGTGCTCTCTATGCATCACTTGTTTTCGATTCTGCATGTTCCCAGTAGATGGCGGCATCTGTTTGAAGAAAGCTTGAGAGATATCAGGGCACCCTCACTTCTGATTCTGTTTAATACCATTTTGTGTTAGTAGGGAATATGATCTATACTACGATTTGACTTCATGCATTGTGATGAAATCGTGGGCAGTAGTTTATAGTCTTGTTTGCATGCTTTAGGAAAGGAAATACGGTAAGCTTTACTTGTGTTGAAAGGAACAGGGCGCCGACTTAAATGACTACAGTAAAAGCACGGCATTGGTGGGCCGACAAAGCACGTTTATCTACATGGTGAGGAGATATTTCCTGATGGCTGCGTGCCATGGTCGTATCATACAAAACACATTAATTTGGCCGTCCACGGGAGGCTGCGGTCTAGGTATATGGGCCAGCGCTGACAAGTCGCCAACAGTGCATTCTAGGCCAGGAATAAAGCAGAGGATGGATCCTTGTTAGAGAGCTAGCCACCTAAAGAAATGTAAAAGTTCTGTGGATTTCTGTGGGACAGGGAAACTGGTGTTCAGATTTCCAGATTCTCTTTCAAAACATGTTTAATCACGATATTTTGGCGAGTTTATGGCCATTCTTTGGGATCTTTGAAATGGATGCAACACGGGAGATAAAAGGTAGTTTATGGAGGGCTGTGCTTCCACCGTGTATTTTGTGAGCAAATGACACTGCAAATGCGTGGGAAAGAGGCCACGAAGCCGAATGTTTCTTCCCTTTTCTGCCAATTACCTTCAAAGTCTCTGATTGGTGAAAGAGGTTTGCACTGCAAAGACCATTTTACGGGCTTAGAATGCAGGTCTCCAGCTTTTGATTAACTTGTGCAAAATTGGGGGAAGTCAAACAAAAGAATTGTGCTTTTGGAACCGAGTGGAGGAGGAAGCGGTGGGAAAGGAAGTGGAGGCACCCTTGTTACGTCTCTTGTACTGGCGCTTCGCTAGTAAAGAACTGCAGGTCTCTACCTAAACGGTGATACTTTTGTCCTATTCTAATGTGCGACTTAGAGCCTGTGCCAAACACCTTTGAAGCATCAGAGGTACTGGTTATATCATCACAGTCACAATGGGTGACACGTTAGTCTACTTATTTGTCTTGGCCATCTAAACATCTGACATATTCCAACACGCACAGTTGTGGCATGGAGTCAAATTGGTTTGGCATGCCAGCAAACGGGTCCACCAGCACACTGGAATCCATTGGGGTTTCAGGGGCTCATAGGCCAGTACCTGCGTTCTGAATTAACAGAACAGGAGACCGCGTACTTGTGTTTTTGGGGAACGTGCACTTAATAACAGATTACCTCTACCATCACTTCAGACGCTGAACGCATCGTGATGTGCCGCTTTGAGCAGCAGGAGGGTACAGTATTCGCTGCTGCGATGTAGGGCTATAATATACCAATTTCTCAGGACCCTGTTCTTTGGAACCTAATTTTTCCTTTTTTTGTATGGTAGAATATAAATGGTGGTGGTGGTGGTAGTGGTGTAGGTTGGTGCTACAACCTGGATTCACATGTATGAAGTCAGACAGAGCGATTAGTGTTATGGTTAGTGTCGTGTGTCGTTCCACAGCAGATCACTTTGTCCACTACAGATCACATGTTAGTAAGGCGTTTGTTAAATAAAAATGTTTGTGTGATGTTTCTTTAATAATTTTATTGCCTTGTAATTTTCAAGATGAATCCCTTGGTGTTCACTGCGTGGATCTTTTATTTAATTAACAATGATCTCCTTTCAAGCTTCTTATGGCTGTGTGCATATGTTTTCGAGAGATAAAGTTTTTCTACTTGTTTTTTAGTAATTTTGAAGTGTCTTTCGAATACCTTTTTAGAATACGCTGCAGTATGCAAGTAAATCCTACTCTGTCGAAAACGACATTGTTTACATGAAACTAAATCATAGTCTGTCCAAAACGACATTGTTTATATGATCATAATCTACATCGCTATCTACATCTACATTTATACTCCACAAGCCACCCACCGGTGTGTGGCGGAGGGCACTTTACGTGCCACTGTCATTACTTCCCTTTCCTGTTCCAGTCGCGTATGGTTCGCGGGAAGAACGACTGTCTGAAAGCCTCCGAGCGCGCTCGAATCCCTCTAATTTTACATTCGTGATCTCCTCGGAAAGTATAAGTGGGAGGAAGCAATATATTCGATACCTCATCAAGAAAAGCACCATCTCGAAACCTGGCGAGCAAGCTACACCGCGATGTAGAGTTCCTCTCTTGCAGAGTCTGCCACCCGAGTCCGCTAAACATCCCCGTAACGCTATCACGGTTGCTAAATAACCCTGTGACGAAAAGGGCCGCACTTCTTTGGATCTTCTCTATCTCCTCCATCAACCCGACCTGATACGGATCCCACACTGATGAACAATACTCAGGTATAGGTCGAACGAGTGTTTTGTTAGCCACCTCCTTTGTTGATGGACTACATTTTCTAAGGACTCTCCCAATGAATCTCAACCTGGTACCCGCCTTACCAACAATTAGTTTTATATGATCATTCCACTTCAAATAGTTCCGCACACATACTCCCAGATATTTTACAGAAGTAACTGCTACCAGGGTTTGTTCCGCTATCATATAATCGTACAATAAAGGCTCCTTCTTTGTGTGTATTCGCCATACATTACATTTGTCTATGTTAAGGGTCAGTTGCCACTCCCTCCACCAAGTGTCTATCCGCTTCAGATCTTCCTGCATTTCGCTACAATTTTCTAATGCTGCAACTTCTCTGTATACTACAGCATCATCCGCGAAAAGTCGCATGGAACTTCCGACACTATCTACTAGGTCATTTATATACGTTGGGAAAAGCAATGGTCCCATTACAGTCCCCTGTGGCACGCCAGAGGTTACTTTAACGTCCGTAGACGTCTCTCCATTGATAACAACATGCTGTGCTCTGTTTGCTAAAAACTCTTCAATCCAGCCACACAGCTGGTTTCATATTCCGTAGGCTCTTGCTTTGTTTATCAGGCGACAGTGCAGAACTGTATCGAACGCCTTCCTGAAGTCAAGGAAAATAGCACCTACCTGGGAGCCTGTATCTAATATTTTCAGTGTCTCATGAACAAATAAAGCGAGTTGGGTCTCACACGATCGCTGTATCAGGAGTACATGCTGATTCCTACAGAGTAGATTCCGGGTTTCCAAAAACGACATGATAGTCAAGCAAAAAACATGTTCTAAAATTCTACACAGATCGACGTCAGAGATATAGGTCTATAGTTTTGCGCATCTGCTCGACGACCCTTCTTCAATACTGGGACTACCTGTGCCCTTTTCCAATCATTTGGAACCTCCGGTTCCTCTAGAAACTTGCGGTACACATCTGTTAGTAGGGGGGCAAGTTCTTTCGCGTAGTATGTGTAGGATCGAATTGGTATCCCGTCAGGTCCAGTGGACTTTCCTCTGTTGAGTGATTCCAATTGCTTTCCTATTTTTGGACACTTATTTCGATGTCAGCCATTTTCCCGTTTGTGTGAGGATCTAGAGAAGGAGTTCCAGTGCAGTCTTCCTCTGTGAAACAGCTTTGGAAAAAGGGGTTTAGTATTTCAGCTATACGCGTGTCATCCTCTGTTTCAATGCCATCATCATCCCGGAGTGTCTGCATATGCTGTTTCGAGCCACTTACGGATTTAACGTAAGACCAGAACTTCCTAGGATTTTCTGTCATGTCGGTACATAGAATTTTACTTTCGAATTCACTGAACGCTTCACGCAAAGCCCTCCTTACCCTAGCTTCTGTTTGTCTTTGAGGGTTTGGCTGCGTTTAAACTTAGAGTGAAGCTCTCTTTGCTTTCGCAGTAGTTTCCTAACTTTGTTGTTGAACCACGGTGGGTTTTTTTCGTCCCTCACAGTTTTACTCGGCACGTATCAGTCTAAAACGCATTTTACGATTGCCTTCAACTTTTTCCATAAACATTCAACATTGTCAGTGTCAGAGCAGATATTTTCGTTTTTATCTTTTTGGTAGTCTGAAATCAGCCTTCTATTACTCTTGCTAAACAGATAAACCTTCCTCCTTTTATTTATATTCCTATTAACTTCCATATTCAGGGATGCTTCACGCTTCACGCATAGCCCTCCTTACCCTAACTTCTGTTTGTCTGAGAGGGTTTGGCTGCGTTTAAACTTGGAGTGAAGCTCTCTTTGCTTTCGCAGTGGTTTTCTAACTTTGTTGTTGAACCACGGTGGGTTTTTCCCGTCCCTCACAGTTTTACTCGGCACGTATCAGTCTAAAACGTATTTTACGATTGCCTTCAACTTTTTCCATAAACATTCAACATTGTCAGTGTCGGAGCAGATATTTTCGTTTTGATCTTTTAGGTGGTCTGAAATCAGCCTTCTATTACTCTTGCTAAACAGATAAACCTTCCTCCTTTTATTTATATTCCTATTAACTTCCATATTCAGGGATGCTTCACGCTTCACGCATAGCCCTCCTTACCCTAACTTCTGTTTGTCTGAGAGGGTTTGGCTGCGTTTAAACTTGGAGTTAAGCTCTCTTGGCTTTCGCAGTAGTTTTCTAACTTTGTTGTTGAACCACGGTGGGTTTTTCCTGTCCCTCACAGTTTTAGTCGGCACGTATCCGTCTAAAACGCATTTTACGATTGCTTTCAACTTTTTCCATAAACATTCAACATTGTCAGTGTCGGAGCTGAAATTTTCGTTTTGATCATTTAGGTAGTCTGAAATCAGCCTTCTATTACTCTTGCTAAACAGATAAACCGTCCTCCCTTTATTTATATTCCTATTAACTTCCATATGCAGGGATGCTGCAACGGCCTTATGATCGCTTATTCCCTGTTCTGCACATACAGAGTCGAAAAGTTCGGGTCTGCTTGTTATCAGTAGGTCGAAGATGTTATCTCCAAAAGTCGGTTCTGTGTTTAATTGCTCAAGGTAATTTTCGGATAGTGCACTCAGTATAATGTCACTCGATGCTTTGTCCCTACCACCCGTCCTAAACATGTGAGTGTCCCAGTCTATATCTGGTAAATTGAAATCTGCACCTAAGACTATAACATGCTGAGAGAATTTATGTGAAATGTATTCCAAATTTTCTCTCAGTTGTTCTGCCACTAATGCTGCTGAGTCGGGAGGTCGGTAAAAGGAGCCAATTATTAACCTAGCTCGGTTGTTGAGTGTAACCTCCACCCATAACAATTCACAGGAACAATGCAGACAATTCATTCTGAGACGACATATAGTTTCATGTTCCAGTGGTAATGACTTCATAATATTCGCATGTCTGACTAGGTTCTCTGGACACTGCAAAAATTTTAATTACTTTGTAACATACAGAGAATTTACTGTGAACACTTCTTTAAATTTTGTAAATCATGCTCATTGGCTTCATTTGTGTTTTGTTTTTAATTTTTTCTTCAACAGTGGACGAAGATTTACTTTTCGTTCATAAAATCTAAGTTCTAGACTGAAGAGGATAATACATACCGCCTAGCCAACAAACTGAACACATAGGGAGTTTATCTAACAAGTGAGATTGATCTAACACTGGTATCACTCGTTCAGCATCATCAATTGTCATCTATTTCTGTGTCTAGCTGTCACTGTCTCCTTAATTTAATGCAGATTAAAGAAGTTAAACACATTCTGTAACGTTAATGTAAAAGTATTTTACAGTTTTTTCCCAAAATTGTAATACTCAGAGCAGTGACATTGGTGATTCTACCGTTAACATGAACGCCATTGCCTGTAGAGCGCATGGCCTTATGTGATGAGCACAATCTCTTATTACGAAAACAAAGTTAATCAAGGCTACCTTGCAATGTTGATAATGGAAACAGAGTTTTAGAGGGAAAAACATAATGCTATCTCCATATTACTGTATTGTCACCATTATTATTATTATTATTATTATTATTATTAGTAGTAGTAGTAGTAGTAGTAGTAGTAGTATTAGTAGTAGCAGCAGTAGTAGTGGTGCTCTAGAGCATTAAACCCTGGTGAAAGTTCTGTTATTTATGCCATTAAATGTGGTTTATTTTAGAAATGTTGCAGTATAGTATGTTTAAAAGTCACACGCAACTGCTTTATAACTATATTGTTAAATTTGTAGTGCTTTATTCACAGACAGACATTCCAATTTGGTTGTTCATTGTGGTAGTTACATGAGCTTAATTTGAAATGCAAGATCTATGTTCAGTATTCAGCATTCCTCAGCGACACCGCTTGATCTCATTTATATAAATGAAAATAGTTTCGGTACATACACTGAGCTCCAGGCTGTATTACCAGTAGCTTGTTGTAGACGATTTACTGTTTATCTGTTTTCATAAGAACATAATTGAAAATTCTGCGTTTTCTAACAGAGCAGAAATTTGTTATGTTTATATGTCGTCCTAGAAGAATTTCCCTCTCAGTACATGCTCATCCTCATCGTCATGAAAAACCTGAGCAGTATATTCAAAATAATCGTCCTGTACTTGTTTCATAACATTGTAGCTCCTCCCGGACACTTGAATTTCTCCATTATCATTTGTCATATACTGACCCGGCTAGGTAGCGTCAAATTTGTTGAACTGTTCATTTACACAATATGTAGCACGCACATTTATACCAACATATCACTATTTGTTTTTTTAAATTCTTTATTTAATAACAATATTATACATAAAAACCCACCAACTAAACACATTAGTGGGTCATTTTATTTACAAAACATTGTTATGTTGCAGCATTACAATTTTTGATTATTATTTGGAAAAACACTATACATGCTACAGGATAAGGTTAGTGATTGTTGGGTAAGATCTTCGGTTAGTACTAATCTACTGTTCTAAGACTCTGCTACCTGCAGCGATTACAATTGTGCCAGAAAGAAATATAAACCTACCATGTTGGCCGTGTCCACCGAGCTAACCCCTGTGGGCGCGCCCCTGGCACTGGGCTGGCCTTTACAAAAGTCGCTGCAGATTCATTTTCAATTAGCCAAGAAACTAACCTACAGAATACTCTAACTACGAGTCATAATCGGTGTGCATGGTCAAGTCCGGTATTTTTTGCGCTCCATCCCCCTACTCCATGACGTGGCGGTTTCCGACCGTCACGGCGATCGGCCAGTCCACGCCTCGGCGGAACGGGATGGTCGCAATGAGTCAGGTCAGGATCAGTTTTCTAAGTTCTCCCTTCTATATTCCCTCAAGACCTTTGCTGATACCTCGCTGGCAAGTTCATCTAAGATCTTGAAGGTGACGGGATTCCTGATGAGATGATATGTGTCATGGTTGGGAAGTTGCTGTCTAAGACCGGTGGCTACGTCGTCAAAAATGGAACACTCGTAGATCACATGATCCGGAGTTCCGATCTCAGCCCCACAGTCACACGAGGGGGTTGGCCTTTTCCCGAACCGGCACAGATATGCCGGATACGGTCCATGACCTGTGAGGAAGTGCAGCAGTCCCTTGCTGGGTTGAAAGTGAGAGAGCTGTAATCTTTCTTTAACATTTGGAAGCAGCTGGTGTGTCCTTCTACCTGTTTCCTCCATATCCCACAGTTCCTGCCAAAATTCTTCCCCTCTCCGCTTAATTGCAAACTTGTCCCCCACCCTCACCCCAAGAATTTGGTCAGTTTTTTCAATTTCCCCTTTTTTCACCCAGTACCACGCCGCTTGCTCTCTGATTTTTATATCTAGGGGGCATATCCCCATGAGTACCAATAAAGCTCCACCAGGTGATGTTCTGTATGCCCCAATTGATCGTAACAGCATGTTCCGCTGCACCCTCCTCACAGCCAAGGCAGCCATGACCCTCGTGAGCCTGTGTGCCCAGACTCCGAATCCGTAACCCACGATGGATGCGAGTATGGTATTATGGTACAGTTTGATAAGATGCGGGGGAAGATGAAATCTTCTGTGCCCAATCATGATGAGGTTATTTAGGGCCTCAAGTGATCTTTGTGTGGCTGTTCTGACGTGTTGTGAAAAGCTCCACTTTTCGTCAATGACGACGCCCAAATACCGGGCTTCCTTCCGCCGAATAACTGGTGTTCCCGCGATTCTCACTGTCGGGTTCCTGGCCAATTGGCCTTTCAGCAGTAGATATAGTGACTTGTTGGGCGCAATCTTCATTTTAGCCCTTTGGCACCATTGTGACAGTACTGTTAATGACCTATCGATTTTGGGTTCAAGGTCCTCGCGGCCCTGGCCGCCCACCAACAGAAGGAGGTCGTCAGCGTAGGCTATCGCCTCTAGCACATCTTCACAGCTCTCCAAGCTCTCCAGGAGAGGCTCCATATTAAGGTCCCAAAAGAGTGGCCCCAGGACAGAGCCCTGTGGACACCCCTTTGTAATCTTCTTTCCAACTCTCCCGCTGGGGGACGATAGCCAGACCTCCCTTCCCATACAATAGCTCCTAAGACAGCCGTATAGCAGCCCTGGACACTCCTTCTCCCGTAAACAGGAGAAGAGCGAAGGCCACCACAGGCTGTCAAAGGCGCCACTGATGTCCACCATGATGCCAACTATGTACTTGTGTGGCGACGACCCACAGACCTCGGCCGCCAGGGCAATTGCGTCAGACGCAGATCGCCCCTCGCGAAAGCCGAACTGCCTGTCGCTCATCCCACACAGCACTCTGTGTGCTGCCAATCTGTCAGCCAGCAACCCCTCTAACAATTTACCTAACAGGTCCAACAAACATATTGGCCTGTAGGACTTCACTTCTGTAGGATCCTTGTCATGTCCTTTCTTAATGATCACTTCATTTGCTTGTTTCCAGATGGACGAAAACGTTCCAAGGCGCAGTGCCTCATTGTAAATTCTTGTCAGAGGGGCTACCAGTTGAGGTGCAAGGTATTGCACCACCTCTGCTACAATGCCGTCTGGTCCTGGGGCTTTTTCTTTCTTTAACGCCTTTATTTGAGCTGCTACTTCATCTTCTGAGAATGGGTAGACCATCCCATTGTTTTGATAGTCTTCCTCCACTGCTTGCCTAATTAGGGGTTGTTCTTCTGTGTCTTCCTCCTCCCCGTCGTCAGGGAGCAAGGACCGGAGTAGAACCTCAGCGGTTTCCCGCCAAGATCCCGTCATCCGATTCCCATCCCTGACTGTGGAGAGCACCATTGGCGATCGTATTTTTTCGCGCACAATCTTGTAAGGGATGCCCCAGGGATCTATAGCCAGTTGGCTCTGAACATATTTTTCCCAGCTTTGGAGCCTGACTGCTCTCAGTTCCTTCTGGAATTGCTCTTTTGCATCCCTATAGATTTGCAGCCATCGCTGTTTTTCTTCCCAGACGACACTTCGCTGGTAATACCTCCTCGCCCTCCTGACAGACTGGCGCATCTGTCCAAGTTCAGCAGACCATGGTGACGGAGAAGCCGCCACGGCCCTTCTCTTGGTGGGTACAGCAGCCTTTACCGCCCTTGTAAGTGCGTCCACCAGCTCTTCGGCGTGTTTGTTGACATCCTCATCTCCTTCTGGCCATGTCGGTATGTCCAACTCTCCTGCAAGGCGCTCCCAGTTTGTTTTGTTATAGTTTAATTGCACCTCCCACCCTATGTCCCAGTGGCACTCTTCATTCGTGATCATGAAGGTGATTAGATTATGATCACTGGTAGTGATCCTATCTTTGACCATCCAGTCCTGTATATTTGCAGCTATATTTGCTGTCATCAGTGTGACATCTATGTTAGTTCCATCGCCTCCAGCACCAGAGTAGGTAGGAGGGTTGCCAGGTCTGTTTGCAACTACGAGTTGTAGCGACATGATGGTCTCTTCTAATTTCCCACCTCTCTCATCCCGAGTGCCACTGTGCCACAGGGGGGATTTGGCGTTAACGTCGGCTACCACCACAACTTTTCGGCCTCTCAATATTGTAGAGACTCGCGAGAGCTGATCAAGATATACTTCAATGTCGGTGCCGTACTGGAAGTACATGTTCACCAGATATATGACACCAATTGGTGACTGAAGCTCTACAACATTGCAATGGTCGTCTGAAAGGTGTGAGAGAACTGTGATCCGCAATGACTTATTGATCACCACGATGGTGGCCTTTGGATCCTCTCCAAAGCTTACCACCTGCTAGGTTGTGGCAGAAAAAGCTATATTCCCTGCAAGAGAGTATGGTTCCTGTAGACAAAGCACATGAAGGCTCGTCTCCTCCACCACCCTCCGAAGTTCCTGCATGACCAATCTGCTATTGTGAGCATTTAACTGTCCAATATGTATTTTCCTAGTCATGGAAAATAGGTGTGAACATATGATTCTGGAAAGGTCTTCGTCCAGTCATATGCGATCCTTCCATTTGATAGGACTGATTGATTGTAGATTTCATTGAGATCAAATGTCTCGTTTCGTCGTTCAAAAACCTTTTTGACTAGGTCACGCAGGGCGCCGAAGTCGGTAGGGAGATTCATAGTCTTTAATTGCACTCTATCAACAGCCTCCATGAAGGTGACTTTCCTTCCATATTTGTGTCCCACTATTTGTTTACACAGGGCATTTGAAGAAAAGTTTACAAAATGGCATAGCACATCAGGCATACAAGGAAAAGCAATCACATATGAATGTGGGGTCGCGAATGCTGTGGGAGAGTGCTAATGTCATTAGAGGACTGGCGCCGTCGGAGACTGTTTCATTGCATCGTACGTTCCTCGGACTGACTTGCCGGTAGCACATATCTCACATTCCTGCGAGAGGTTCTGCCAGGCATGCTGAATGAAGTTCCCATGACAGTTCATTGACGCATTCGATTTTAGCGCAACGAAGCCCCCCGTGCATTTCAGCAGACTAAGTGAGTTCACATCTGCAGGAAACCTTTCCCAGGCAATGAATTGGTCGCGGTGGGCCGGTCGCAACATGATCACCTGATCTGTCTTCTATCGATTTTTTTCTGTGGGTTTATCTGATGGGTGCTGCGATGAAACAATTGTTACACTGACGGAGGACTTAGTGAGCTGGGTTGTTGTGTCAGCACGATATCTTCGAGACAAACCAGGTATATCTGAGAGGGTGCAGCGTTCAATGCAGTATTGATGTCAGGTGTGTCTCGAAGCATCAGGAGAAAATGTTCAGCATTTTAAACTACCGCAGTGTCATAAAGTAGCGCTGGAAAACCTTTGCAACTTCCGGTTGCTATGTGATTACTGACTCTTGTACGCCTGATGTGCCAAGTTCCTCTGTTCAACGTTTTATTGAATCATCCTATATATTCATCGCAATATTGCAATTACACTATATCAGTTGGAAATCTACTTTTCTCTAGCCACTCTTTTTTTACAAAGTTCACACCACGTGGTGATCGAAATTTGAGTTACAATTTGACTTTTTGCATCACATTGCTATAAATGTTACTCACAGCACTTGATTAATCATCATTTTTCTCTGGTATGCCCTACTGGAATCCAGGATCAGCTCCATATCGAAGCAAGTTTTCGTCCTCTGCTCTGAAGATAGCGCTGCGCTTCTTCTTTTCCTTGCGTGTGGCAGGAAATGATAAATGATTCGCAATTTGTTTAACAATCTCTTCATTGAAACGATACATTTATAAGCTCTTCTAGTCAACATCGACGTGGTGTATAGCATTTTCACGGCATGCTCATGCTGTCGGTAGTGCCACATCCTCATCCTTTAAATTCTGTCAGCTGCTGGCAAGCTTTCACGTTTTAAAAACTATTTGCTTTCGGAATGAAGCCAGAGCTTCTCTCTGTTCATACAGTTTTCCTATTGCAAGAACCAGAGCTGAAGGGAAGAAAAAGATTTAAAAAAATGGCTCTGAGCACTATGGGACTCAACATCTTAGGTCATAAGCCCCCTAGAACTTAGAACTACTTAAACCTAACTAACCTAAGGACATCACACACACCCATGCCCGAGGCAGGATTCGAACCTGCGACCGTAGCAGTCCCACGTTTCCGGACTGCAGCGCCAGAACCGCACGGCCACCGCGGCCGGCGGAAAAGATTCCTTCTCCATCTTTTCCGTACCAGCTAGAGCTCTTGCTTCATATTTTATTCATAAATTGCTAAGCTGAAGCTTAGAAATTCGATGTAAAGGGATTTACTTCATTTTATTCGTACGGATCTAAGTTTTTACCTGCCGCTTGTTCTCATCTACTTTCGCTTTCTCCTTTTCTTTATTGCTCTCACATTTGCACTGTCACATTCCTTCTTTTGTTAGTGTAGTTCTGTGACTGTCAAATATGTTATACTGCCACTGTCTCTCTCTTTCTCTCACTGCCATTGTCTCCTTCGCTCTATCTATACCACAACTATTGTCTGCTGTTTTCCTTCATTTAACAGTTTTTCGTCTCTTTCCAACTCCCACTACCTCCTTCTCTCTCAGTATAAAAAGGCGTGAAAGCGACCACATGCCTAAAATTGTGAGAAAAATTTGGAGGTTGCTGAGGAAGTTATATTAAGGCAGATGATGCCCCATTCTGAGTCAGAATATATACAATTTTTGTGCGCCAAAAGTGATATTTTTTCTACTAGATTTCGTATTTTCCCCGCTACAGCAACGCATATCACTCGTATCAAAAGAAGTATATAAGTCAGTAAAATTTTTATTGGTTACTTAGGTGGAGTTAGGATAACGCAAGATTAATTTTACTCTTCACACCCGATTTTCGTGAACAATTTTTTTTAATGTTTTACAAAGTGGAGTTTCTAGAATATTTCTGATAGTAAATGCTGCAAGTTACAGCATATTTCTCCGTCCTATGTCACTTTTTTAACATAAGGCTTCGCTTACACTATATTTTGCTTGGGTATTTTACGTGTACAAATAGGGTAATTTTCCACGTCTGTATCTTGGGAACGGTTATAAAATGGTTCAAATGCCTCTGAGCACTATGGACCTTAACACCTGAGGTCATCAGTCCCCTAGTACTTAGAACTACTTAAACCTAACTGATCTAAAGACATCACGCACATCCATGCCCGAGTCAGGATTCGAACCTCCGAACGAAGCGTTCGCGTGGTTCCAGACTAAGCACCTAGAACCACTAGGCCACACCGGCCGGCAACGGTTAGAAATAACAACAAAATTTTCAGTTTTGTCTGAAATTTCGATCTTAGAAACATATCGAAAAAATTACTGCCATTTGTTGTGCATAGCCAGCCTTGAATCAGCGGTTCGGTTTTGGTGCACTGAAACCATGTTTTTGCGGTGTTTTTCTACAACGGATTCATGTTTTTCTGAAAATGGGAAGATGGTAATGCGTTGATAATATATCCTCGAAATTTGAGATATTTTCTGCAATTATTTATTATTTATGTTTCACCTAACACCAGATTTTGCGTACTTGTTTTTCGTGTACAAACATAAGAATTTTAACGGTGTATCTGGGAAAAGAATAAAAATTAATGTCACGGCTTTGATTTGGCACCCAAAAATCATGTTCTCTGGTTGTTTCTCTGTAACAGATGTATGTTTTTGATCACGGGAAGAAAGCAATGGCCACATAATACACCACTGAGATTTAGGAAATCCGCTGCGATTATTTATTATTTATATTTCGCCTTTCACCAGACATTGCGTACGTATTTTCGGTGTACAAAAAGAGTAATTTTGAGCGTCTCTAGATGGAAAATGGATAAAAGTATCATGAAAATTATCAAGGTTGTTCGATATCGAGGTTTTAGGAATACAATGTAAAAATCTCATCAGTTATCTGTCCACAGCCGTTGTGGCACTATTCACTCATCTTTGGTACCCAAAAACCAGGAACCCCCATGAACTAATTGCTGTCACCATAAATCCCTTAAGACTCCCTTAAGACTTACATATAATTCAAAAAGTACTAACCCTATTACCAGCCACAGTGACCGATCGGTTGTGGGCGCTTCAGTCCGGAACCGCGTTTCTGCTACGCTAGCAGGTTCGAATCCTGCCTCGGGCATGGGTCTTTGTGAAGTCCTCAGGTTACTTGGCTTTAAGTAGCTCTAAGTCTAGGGGAATGATGACCTCAGATGCTAAGTGCCATAGTGCTTGCAGCAATGTCTGTACCAACCAAAGGGCTCTATTTCACTAAGGTGGAGGGAGCGTGGAACATTCAAACTTTGATCCAGTGCTGTAGGATAGTTACAGTAAGACGCTGTTTGTGCTGAGTCTATAAACTGTCGCTAGCTGAAGGGCTTTCCAAAACACTAGTCTCTACTTGAGCACCGGAAACTTTTGTCGTCGCATACGTGTCAATAAATGCTACTAACAAATGTTATCTATCCCAATACGTCAATCCGTCGACATGCAGGATGTGGACTAAAATATAGACATATACAGAGAATTGCATTCTTGAACATCAAAACAGATATTACCCGAACTGCAGATTACATTATTCTCTTTGGCTATGAACGGCAGGTGTGCCATGTCCTGAGTACATTTAAGTGTAGATTCTGACTACAACTGTGTATGTCGGAGCTAAGAGAATCCCGTGTCTAATGGCCTCGATGCCAACGGGACGTTAAACCCAATCTTCCTTCCTTCCTTTTCCTTAGTGAACTGCAGTAACCAAGGGAGCAGAAATGTCTGGTGTTTCAAGAAGCATCGTATCGAAGATTTATAAATACACATATCAGGCAAGCGAAATCCATTTGCACGAAAAGTAGGAGGATAACATTTGCATAAGTCACTACAGATACGAACGTATCATTGATGAACACTGTCAGCATCTAAACAACACGAATGGAATTCCATAAGCTGGGTATTGCCAGAACCGCACCCTCCAGTTTTCTTCATGCCTGCGCAGACCGATCTGATCCACACCAGCGATTCCTACTACCATCAAGTAATGCAGATCTGATTATGATTTATTTAAAGATCGATACCGGTCATCTAATAAAAATTAACACGTAAAAAGCGATGACACCTATGTTTATTAAACAAGCTGAAACGGGATTCCACCACAGCTGTGACACCTCAGTGCTGTGTGCTAATTCTAGTCACAGAATTCAGAATAAACAAAAGCCAAGAACTCGCGGCACTTCAGTGCGTGTCGCTAGACGAAGTTCACCCCAGAAATGATGGTTTCAGTGCACAAGAAATATCTATGTCTTTTGCCACACACTGCTTACTGAAGTGCATTGCTGTGTATGAACAGAGCGACAGGAAGATCTGCCAACTGAGTCCTGATGTGGTCTCCCAGACCATTTCTCACTCCAGCCATTTCTATCTCCTCCATCAACTGCAACACCTCGAAGCTGATTTCGATGAAGGTTGTATTATTGCAAATTTGTTGTACGATTCCAGTTATTACTCTATGCACGTCGCAAACGGATACTAACTTTTGCGTTATTTGAAAGTAGCAACTGACACCACGAATGAACACTAGACGTTGTCAGGTACTCGAGAGCTAAGTAGTCTAATCCAGAGCCAGAGAATACCTCAAGATATTTCCATCTCTTCACGTGTCTGTAGCACTAAGATCTTTCAAGTTTCTTTTGTTTTCCGCACAAGTGAACCTGCTAAAAGTCTGCATTTATTGGACGTTAGTCATTTAGTGCTTCTATCGTAAACTCTTTGGTAAATATGGCATTGGGAAAATTATTTTCCACGTTCTGGAGTCACGTGTATTATTTTGTACTCTGTACCAGTGACTGATCCATTAACAGAAAATTTCTTCATGAAGAGATTCCTTTGCGTTTCTAATTTACGTTTCATGGACTCATACTTCTCAGAAAACAACTTTCCTGAAAACTTTGAATATGATCGTAGATGCTTCGTTTCATACTGACCATTGTATTCTTTCAAAACGGCAACTCTTTCGGTGTATATTACTCGAACTTTTCCAGTTCTTTGTTTCCACAAATAAGTACTGTACTTTACTCACCATTCTTCATTGAAAATGCTACTCTCGGAGCTCACTTTTCTATTCATAATAACTATAATGAAGACTGAATTAACGTTGTATGAAAATGAAGAAGACATTGAACTGTAAACATAACAAAACTTTTGGGAAAAGGTTAAACAAGCAAATATTACAATAAACAAGAAAATGTGGATAAAATAGAAACGATCACAGTAAAAATCATTATTGACTGGGCAACCGTAACACCATAAATAATGTTGAGCGGTTTCGTTTCTCAATAATAAGGTACATTCAGGAGGTCTCTACACATGTGACAACATCCTGGTATAATGAAGTTAATATTTAATTTAAATTGTGTTACAATGTTTCGCGTTCCGTACGTTTTGTCAAGTAAATCCTCGTATAGTCGATCGGCAGGATGTTCTGACGTCGGGGAACCGACCAGGCTTGTAGGCATCAGTTTGGTGAGTTGCTGTAAGCAATAGAAAAAAGAGGAAAGTAAAATACGGAGGAAAGGGAACAAAGGAGCGAAGGAAGCTGAAATTTAAACTGGCCGATTTGTCGAGTCGCGTGCTCCACGAAGTACTTCAGAGCTCCTACTTAAATTGTACGGTAATTTTGTCATAATGGTTAGTGGGAGAAAACTTCGCTCTCAAGTAATTTAATGAAAGCTGAAACCCTCTTAACAAACTTTTTCGACAAATGTGAGCTGTATTTCTTCGTTATATTCACAGAGAATGGAGGTCGGTTGTTAAATGTATGATTTCGCCAATGAAGTTTAATTCTTGCATTTTACTTCTTTTGCCAACAACAGTCAGCTCAGCAATATGCCAGTTTCGCATTTTATCTTCCGTGGTTCTAACTCTGTTGTTTATAGCAATGATGCTATCCAGTGAGAACCATATATTAAAAGGTAACATGTCATACCAATGAAATGACTGAACGAGCTTCCTTTACATATTTTCGTTATATTTGACATAATACATTTACTTTAAATTTATCTGTTTTCTTGTCGAATAGCCCACTGAAATATCTAGTGTTTTGGAATACTAATTTACTCATTATCGTGCAGCTACGTATATTTAGTAACTGACTCTTGGTACGTATAAAACCCATAATGTCTTCCGATACTTCTTGGAACCGAAACGAGCTATTTATTAAGGTCGTTGCACTTAGGACTCATAGTGGCAGTACGGAGACTTGCACACACATGAAAATAAAACTATAACGCACAAATAAAAAAGAATTAACAAGTAATCTAGTTAATGGATTTGGATATAACACAGTAATCAATGTTGTGGGATCACTTGGGAAAATCATTATAAAAAAAATTTCCGCCTATTATGAGACTCCATTGCATTTAAAAACCTTAAAACAACGAACTCACCCTTAATGGAAAGGATATATAAAAATATACATGTACTTACTGGCCATTAAAATTGCTAAACCAAGAAGAAATGCAGATGATAAACGGGTATTCGTTGGAAAAATATATTTTACTAGAGTTGGCAAGTGATTACATTTTCACGCAATTTGGTTGCATAGATCCAGAGAAATCAGTACCCAGAACAACTACCTCTGGCCATAATAACGGTCTTGATACAACTTGGCATTAATTCAGAGTTTGGATGGCGTGTACAGGTACAGACGCCCACGCTGCTTCAACACGATACCACAGTTCATCAAGAGTAGCGACTTGCGTATTTTGACGAGCCAGTTGCTCGGCGACCATTGACCAGACGTTTTCAATTGGTAAGAGATCTCGAGAATGTTCTGGCCAGGGCTGCAGTCGAACTTTTACTGTATCCAGAAAGACCCGTTCAGGACCTAGAACATGCGGTCGAGCATTATCCTGCTGAAATATAGGGTTTCACAGGGATCGAATGAAGGGTAGAGCCACGGATCGTAATACATCGGAAATGTAACGTCCAATGTTCAATGTGCCTTCAATGCGAACAAGAGGTGACAGAGACGTGTAACCAATGGCACCTCATACCATCGCGCCAGTTGATACTCCAGTATGGCGATGAAGAATATACGCTTCCAATGTGGGTTCACCGCGATGTCGCCAAACTCGGAAGCGACGATCATGATGAACTAATCCGAAAAAAATTATGTTTTGCCATTTGTGCACCCAGGTTCAGTACACCATCGCAGGCCCTCCTGTCTGTGATGCACGGTCAGGGGTAACCGCAGCCATGGTCTCCGAGCTGATAGTCCATGCTGCTGGAAACGTCGTCGAACTATTCGTACAGATGGTTGTTGTCTTGCAAACGTCCCCACCCGTTGACTCTGGGATCGGGACGTGGCGGCACGATCCGTTACAGCCATGCGGATAAGATGCCTCCGCCACACACCGTCAGGTGGCTTGCGGAGTATGGATGTAGATGTAGATCTCAACTGCTAGTTATACGAGGCCGTTGGGACCCAGCACGGCGTTCCGTATTACCCTCCTGAACCCACCGAATCCATGTTCTGCTAACAGACATTGGATCTCGACCAACGCGAGCAGCAATGTCGCGATACGGTAAACCAGAATCGCGATAGGCTTATCAAAGTCGAAAACATGATATTACGCATTTCTCCTCCTTACACGAGGCATTACAAGAACGTTTCACCGAACAACGCCGGTCAAGTTCTGTTGGTGTATGAGAAATTGGCTGGAAACTTCCATCATATCAGCACGTTGTAGGCGTCGCCACCGTCACCAACCTTGTGTGAATGCTCTGAAAAGATAATCATTTGCATATCACAGCATCTTCTTCCTGTCGGTTAAATTTTGCGTCTGTAGCACGTCATCTTCTTGGTGTAGCAATTTTAATGGTCAGTAGTGTATGATATGGTCTACCGATAAGTAATACATCATTCACGGTCCAGCCACATTAATGTAACCTCCCCGTATGTTCCATCTCAGCGTGCATTACCTACTCAGAGACAGCATGTGTCACCACTAGTAATGGACGGTATGTAAAGTGCGGCAGGGGGACGCGCAAAACAGTGCAGTCATTGTAAGGCGAAAAGAGACCGATTAACTAACGGAAAAAGTGGATGATAACTGGCTTTCCGGTCAATAGTGGAACCATATCTGAAAGTGCTAGTTTCTTAACTGTTCACAGGCCGCCGTTGTTAAAATATGAACTGCGTGGCCTAATGGCTTCAAGGCAACTTCGATGCACCATTGGCCATAGGTGACAGGGGCGGACGACTGCTGCGAAGGTGTGTACGATCGAAGGTAGCAGGTGAGAAGCTGTCCGTCCAGATGAACCAAGGTGCTACCAAACCAGTCTGCTACTCTAGACTCTGCTTAAATCGTTGTGAGGATTTGCAGTGCTCCACTACAACTGACAGACTCTGAAATCCTCTGGTTGTCTCTGCTTCTATACTCTATGTCGAGTGAAACGGACTTCTTCACATTACTATCAAGTTTTACTGATGTCAACCAATGACAGATACTAATCCTCTGAATACTTATGTGTTAGTTACTTTTTCTCGTTTATTCTGTTTTGAATTTCATTTTTTCCCGTATTGAAGTATCCGGTTATTTTAGTTGTGCTATTATTTGATGGTCAAAAAGTCCTGTAAATGTAAAAGTGTTCATTTATGCCGATAGTTTGCTGCACTGTATTTTCTGAACTAATGAAGACTCATAAGTAGTAAAGTTCAGAGCCCTAACCATTGTTGTATAGCTTTGCCACTTTGGCTCTGATGATATGGCGACAGCTCCTGACCTGAACCCCACAACGCTTCGAATTCGCTGCCGAGCCGTTCTGTTTCATCAATGTTTAACCGCCACATTAAACGCTCTGACGTGGGACGCACTAGGACCAGAGATCGCACTTCTCGATTTAAGGTATCTTAACCTAACACTGCTTAATGTATCATTTTTGCTACATGGCAGTCGTATGCCTCTAAATCTACAGAAATGTAACAGATGGCATCCTTGCTCGTGTCAGAGTGCCTGCTTGACTTCTGTAAGCTCATGCACAACCTTATATCTGACTTTCTTAAATCTGTGTGTTTCTGTTTGCTGCATCTTGAACAAACGTGTTCTATGATTTATAATGGCTGCTGAGTAACGATGTCGAATTACTCTGCGTATTTAGCAAATCTATTGGCGTGTAGAAACCTTCTAAAATTATTTTTCTGTACAAAATATGTAATTATAGTTATCTATGTTCAATCTGTGTCTTCTTTTGGTTCTCATGCGGAAAACACGTGGAAAAGTGAATGTCGCGTTTTTGCTACAACATGCAACGGATACATTTTTAGTGTGTACAGTAATTGCCAGACTGATTTTTATATAGTTGTTTCCTAGATAGGAAAATACTGTTTGAATCTAAATAAAAGTTATCATTTAGGCAGTATTGTATTGCTAATATAACTAGTAATAGTTTTACATTATTTCCATTTCACTCATACGGGTGCACAGTTCACTGACGACAATGGTCGCAAACTGAAGTTAGAAGAGGAGGATATTCCTGCCGTCCTTGAGATGCCATCTGGAAGTGAAGATGTTTTCTGGTCTGAGGACTCAATTACTGACTCCACTTTAGACACAAATACAATAGTTGACAGTATTGTCCAACAGACTATGATGATCAGAAAGAAAACATGTTTTCAAGCTTCCAACACCAGATTCTTTGCCTGATATACCTCAGATGAAAGATAATTGAATCAGCTGTCAATACAAAAGTTGAGAAACGATCATGTAAAATGGAAACTGCATAATATTAATTTTCCAGCTGACGAAAAAAATATTCAAGGGTGAACCTCCATCTACCAGATGAAATTCATGCTTTGGAAATACCATTTCAGTGTTTTAAATAAATGTTCTACAGATGAATTATTGAGTGACATTGCAGATCCAAAGGTATTATACAGTGTTCAAAAAGCAGAACATAGCCCTTTAATATCACCTCTGAAAATATTCAAAATTCATAAGAATCTGCATCATGTCGTCAGTCATGTTTCCTTGATAAGCTAGGCGCTACTGGAACCCAGCTGCGGGTTTACCCATGATTTGTGAAACAACGCCAGCGAATAAATTTGAGAAATTGTGATCGTTTTTACATTTCAGTGACAACTCTAAGCAAAGTCTTCTCATCAGCCAAACTGCGAAATTCTACATAAAATTCGTCCAGTCGTATGATCACTAAAGAAGCAGTTTTCCAGAATACCACTTGAAGAGTAGATAAGCAGATGTGTGCAATAGAATCAAGCACCATCTAAAGCAATACGCACCTGATAAGCCACACAAATGGGGCTATTAAATTTTCATGTTGTGTGATATATCTGCTTTCCCTGGCGATTTTGAAATTTGTACTGGTCAGGATATCATCAATCACTCCTATTGTAAGGTAAGGTTGTCAGTATCAATGTGGTTGTCAATTAGCACGATCTATTCCAATGCATATGGTTCATAAGTTGTACTTTCACAACTACTACATATCCTTCCGTCTAATGACATACTTGCCAGGTCAAGGAATCTAGTTTCGGGGACCAGTTAGGAGAATCCGACTTCCTGGCGTTTAACTTCCATCGGACGATGATTTGAAAAAGCAGCCAAGATGAAAGTCTACAAAGTATTTGGAAAACGTGAGTGAAAGACATGGACACTATGTAGTGTGGACAATAATTGTGTCTTATTACTGTCAACGTATGCAGTGAAGATGCCGAAATGTACAACTGAAAGGTAAAATCGCTAGAAAAACCAGAGGGAAGAGAGAAGTGTTCCTTATGTGATATGAGAATACAACAAATAATGGGCCTCTGGATGTCCGTGACGGTCTTTCCTGGATAAACTTCAAGCGTGTTGGGAAGCAGGAAACAAATGTTAAAACTTTGTCAAAATTTCGAATGGTCGTTGGCAGAAGCCTATGCAAAGTAGTAGGTACAGAAAGAAAGTGAGACAGACCAACATCTAGTCCTCAGACTCAGGTGAAAAGACCTCCAGTCGGAGCTCCGGCCACAGTAAACGCACCGAAAGAAGGTACTCGACATTGGCCGACAGTGATGGAAAAGTGTCAGCATGCAAGCATGACAACTGTAGGCATTTGCTGTTGTCCAGTGTGAAAAGTGTGAACTAGATCTGGGTCTGAAGAAGAACACTGATTGCTTCAAAATTTATCACAGTGAATAATGCTTATTTTTTAAAGTTTCATGTTCTTTATAAACATTTCATGGTGACTGAGAGTCAGGCAAGCGTACTACTACTTTTCTGTATTGTACCGAATTTGGCGTCAGAAGCTAGAAGGTATTGTTTATATAGTTTACGAGGTATAATTCAGTATATCTACTCGAAAATTACTGAAATATTTGTTAGCCACCACTTAATAACCAAAAATATTTATGCAGTGTAAGGCTAAATTGCCCATTAGGATCCACGTAATGTGACCTGGGGAGGGATTGAGTGTGGACAGGTAAGTGCCCCCTGCTGCAGTACGTGTTCCTCAAACCAATGAGATATTACTCCGTGTTGGTGCCGTGATGCCTACTCTTATTGAAGGCACAGACCGCGTGTGACGTGCGGAAGTTTGGGGAAAGTGGAGATTTGACTGTTCATTGTTACGTTCTAGATCTACATTTATACTCCGCAAGCCACCCAACGGCGTGTCGCGGAGGGCACTTTACGTGCCACTGTCATTACCTCCCATTCCTGTTCCAGTCGCGTATGGTTCGCGGGAAGACTGACTGTCTGAAAGCCTCCGTGCGCGCTCTAATCTCTCTAATCTTACATTCGTGAGCTCCTCGAGACGTATAAGTAGGGGGTAGCAATATATTCGATACCTCATCCAGAAACGCACCCTCTCGAAACCTGGCGAGCAAACTACTCTGCGATGCAGGGCGCCTTTCTTGCAGAGTCTGTCACTTGAGTTTGCTAAACATCTCCGTAACGCTATCACGGTTACCAAATAACCATGTGACGAAACGCGCCGCACTTCTTTGGATCTTCTCTATCTCCTCCGTCAACTCGGTCTGGATCCCACACTGATGAGCAATACTCAAGTATAGGTCGAACGAGTGTTTTGTAAGCCACCTCCTTTGTTGATTGACTACATTTTCTAAGGACTCTCCCAATGAATCTCAACCTGGTACCCGCCTTACCAACAATTAATTTTATATGATTATTCCACTTCAAATCGTTTCGCACGCATACTCCCAGATATTTTACAGAAGTAACTGCTACCAGGGTTTGTTCCGCTATTATATAATCATACAATAAAGGATCCTTCTTTATATGTATTCGAAATACATTACATTTGTCTATGTTAAGGGTCAGTTGCCACTCCCTGCACCAAGTGCCTACCCGCTGCAGATCTTCCTGCATATCACTACAATTTTCTAATGTGTTCTGTTTGCTAGAAACTCTCCAATCCAGCCACAGAGCGGGTCTGATATTCCGTAGGATCTTACTTTGTTTATCAGGCGACAGTGCGGAACTGTATTGAACGCCTTCCGGAAGTCAAGGAAAATAGCATCTACCTGGGAGCCTGTATCTAATATTTTCTGGGTCTCATGAACAAATAAAGCGAGTTGGGTCTCACACGTTCCGAGCATTAAGCTCGTTGTGGATTAGATCCTGAAATGTAACAAAATTAAATGTAACCGTCACACTGGGTCATTCTTACCTGAAGCATATGGAGCAGTGGCGGATCCAGGATTTTGTTTCGGAAGGGGCTTGACCCAGCTGAGCGTAGGCTTCCTCAAGGTAAACATTAATATACTAAAAAGAACACATAATTCTATTTTGCTCATGTAACAAATAGCGAGTCTCCTCAGAAAACGCTTTGCAAATTCTTCATTGACTTCGACAGGTAGTAGGCTGCCAGATATATCTCGCCGAATATACATGGCAGCAAAACCATTCAGCCTGTCATCCGACTTTGTCGTAAGAAGGTAAGACTTTATCAGATTGAGCATAGAGAAGCTACGCTCCACACTACAAGCAGGTACTGGTAATGTAGCGAGAATTTGTAATAGAAACTTTAAATAAGGGAAAAATTCATTTGGCTCTTTATGTGCTTCTTCTGGTGTTTGGGAATAATGTTCCCTCTCTCTCCAGAGATACTCCCAACGAGTTATTTCTTTCTATAACGAGAGAAGATGAGGCAAGTCGCTGCCGTAAACACGCGCTGCTGGCATTAAGGAGTTCTGATTATCTGTTTTTGCTATGGCACTTGGTATAAGGGTAAGCAGGTCTAGAACTGAAGAGTGCTCTGCTCTCGAAAAGTGACTCTTCGACTGTCCAAATACAAAATAGATGGAAGAAAGGAATACAATCAATCTGAAACAAAACACAACATGACATTATTCTCGAACTGGAAAGAACAGAAAGGAAAGAAATGATGCATAAAGCAAAAACTGTGTTTATGTATTAATGTTTATTTTACCTCTAGTATTACTTTACCAGGTGCTTCATAATGAAGCAATGAGAAGTAACTTTGGCGATTCTGGGCGCCTGTACTGCGATGTAAAAAGGTTTTAAATATGACATACCTCTTGGAAAATTACTTCATGTTTCGTTTCTATGTAAGGCAACGGTCTCGCAGCATTAGCTACACCGGTTCCCGTGAGATCACCGAAGTTAAGAGCTTTCGGGCGACTTCGGCACTTGGATGGGTGACCATCCAGGCCACCATGCGCTGTTGTGATTTGTCGGGGTGCAGTCGGCTAATTGAGGAGCTACTCGACCCCATAGTAGCGGCTTCGGTCAAGAATACCATCATAACGGCCGGGAGAGCGGTGTGCTGACCCCATGCCCCTCCTATCTGCATCCTGCACTTAGGATGACATGGCGGTCGGATGGTCCCGGTAGGCCACTCGTCGCCTGAAGACGGAGTGCGTTTTTTGTTTCTCTGTATCGTTCCCGTGTTCTTATTACACTGTCTGCCATCTCATAGCAAAGTTTGAGATCTAATGCACAGCCCGAAGTTGCGCTGAAACCGTAGCAGCAATTTCCAATACAGTGGCGGTTACCATAAAAGTTGAGACAAAGTCATATCGTTGAATACAAGCCAGAAAACTTCCACTTTCCGATGACAGAGAAGTTCTGTCCAATTCTTCAAGGAACTGTACGAATGAGTCAAAAAACTTTTTGAAGGAGTGCATGGTGCCTTTCACTCCTGTGTGTATCACTAAGACCTTACAACTTATCTCTTTTCGCCTCCGGATGTTTTTCAACGGTAGCTCGCTTGATAGTTCCCACCTTTTTGTCGAGTTTTTCACAAAATTTGTAACTCGACTTTCAGCTCCCATCATATGGCGAATACTAGGCTAGATGCAGGCCGTCATGATAACTAGGTTTAGTTTACGTGCTGCAAAAACAGTGCAGTGGTTGGAGCAGGATTATTCGGGATTGTGCGCCACTGAACTTTCCTGACATGATGCCACCTCCTCCACAACATTGACCTCCAAAGTTCTCAACTTGTAGGTCATGACTTAATTTTTGAACGATCTGATCGCTTAATGCAACACCAGTCATCTCCGTTGCAAATAGGAAGTATATCTTGTCTTCGTGTATTGTGATTTTTTGTAAGTTCAGATACCTGATACATATGTAGGGCATCCAGATTTCTCGTATCTTAGACAAACTTGATCCATAATGACAGTATGATAGAGTATGACATCCTCAGGAAATAATAATTATTTTATATCAAGAAAGAGTAATTGCAGTAATCTCATGTACCGAAAACTCACAAAATAGTATCCACTAATTTAAGAACAGGGGCGTGCGTAAGTAAGTTAAAGTGAAACGCATTTAGGAAACGATCCGAGCAGGTGGTTAATGGCATTGGGAAAGCCCACTTAACAAGAGAATGGTGAACTTCAGCGCACAAAGGGATAAGGCCAGAACAATACATTGTTCCTTTTAACGTAAATACGGCTGGGATCGAGGGTAAGTGGTTGGACGGCTTTGACACTGCTACTTGGCGACCCAGAAAGGAAAATAAAGTTCACTTCTAATGAGACGGCGACTGGCTGAAACCATACTGGGCCATCTACACGCGACATGGTGGGGACATTCCCATTATACAAAAGCACCTTGAAAACTAAAATTTCTAAAAATCTCTTTTGTCTTACAACGGACCGAACAATTGTGTGGAAAACAGAGAGGGCGTTGGGAGCTTTGCTTCTGTGAAATGTGGACAATATGCTACACGTATCGTGGCGACAGAGAGCAAGGAAGTAGTTAAGTGTTGAGTACATGAGAGTTTTTCATTGGTTTAAGAAGGAAAATTATTCTCCACCAACTCAGTGCATTGACCAGCTACGGCATCGTAGACGTAAGTTAGCTGATAAAGATTTTTAATCATTCTTGCCTGTGATAAAAATTTTCATATGTGAAATAACGAATTTAATAATCGCCAGTTCAATATGTCCAAGAGTTAAATTGAATGTTGGAAGTAAATGAACATAACTGTTGTGTTTCATTTGATCCCTGAAAGCACATTGGTAAATTACATATACAATGAAATAGGGAATAGCTGTTTTGTCTTTCTAGAATAGATGCCAAACATTCACATTTATTAATTTATGCGTCCTAGTTACATGACAGCATCATTTCTAATTGGACCTAATATTAGCTGCCTTATAGGGCCAGGTTATTATTTGTATAGAAAGTATGTTTAACACCCTGGGTTTGAGAAGACAAAAAAAATGTCTAAATGTGTGTGAAATCTTATAGGACTTAACTGCTAAGGTCATCATTCCGTAAGCTTACACACTACTTAACCTAAATTATCCTAAGGACAAACACACACCCCCATGACCGAGTGAGGACTCGAACCTCAGCCGCACAGTCCATGACTGCAGCGCCTAGACCGCTCGGCTAATCCATTGCGGCTGAGAAGACAGTTCAGATGTTTTGTCCATTTGCGCGCCTCATACATACACTGAGTTGCCATTGCCATCCGTTGTTTCGTCACCAAGGACAGTGCTATATTTGGCTTGTTTGACTTTGTTGAGTACATTTTTCATAATAACAGAATGGTTAGAATCAGCCAGCTGATCTGAGTTGTTTTGCTCAGAGATGCAGCATTTTGTGGCACTGTCTCTAATTATTTTGGAGAGACTAATCACCTGAGTCAATGCGAAATTTTAAAAGTGCTCGAAATTTTCCTTGGCTGATTTCATCACTCTACCATCATCTCGGTGGCCTCTTAACGGTATGGTTTTTTAAACTGATAATATGATCGTTTCTCAGTTTCGATGAAATTAATTACAACTTTCTCAGAAATTTCATATGAACTTTTGAAATGTGTTCTTTATACAACTGACATTTTGTGATAATCTGTAGCAGAATGGTTTCTCAAGATTACCAGTGCGTTTTTGTATTTGCAATGTAGACGAGTGACAAATCATCTTAGAGTCACAGCATGCTTACCCCACACTATCCGTGCCTGAAAATGATATACAAGGCGAACAATATGCACCGTTCTGCTGTTGGCTATAGAGTGGCCAAGAACATTCCTTTAGTCAATCAGAATGGAATTTCTTTTTTATCCAGCCTCTCTATGCTCCGAATATTCATAATTGCGATATTGTCTTGAAGACTCAGTCAGATGTTAATACTTTTCCTCGTCACTGAGTACTGTTCCCACCACATAAGAAGTATCAAAAGAATTTCCCAAGTGGTGGATGTACTAGCCACTCTCAATGACAGTGGTTGCGGTTCTGTAACAACAGCAAACAAAATTAAGAGTTTAAAATAAAATTAATATGGTACAAACATGAAATCAGCTAGCTCCTGTAGAAGTTAAATACAAACTAACGTACTCAACAAAAGTGAATGAAACAGCTATTTTTTCTCGATTTTGAAGTGGGGCCCACATTGAAAGTTGTTCTTACTGAAGAGTGGTTTAACCCATTTAAAGATTATTTACCGATGTTAGGTAAAAAACGCCATATAAAAATATTAAGTTTACGTCAATACCGGCATGCGTGCGAAGAAAGATAGATTAAAAAGAACTCAGAACCGAACAAACGCGATGACTGATACTACATTACATCATTTACGCTAAATACTACTTCACGCTATCCCTTGTAGGGCTGAGAGCATTTTTGTTGCCAATAGTGAAATGAGATAATGGTTCAATTGGCTCTGAGCACTATGGGACTTAACATCTTTGGTCATCAGTCCCCTAGAACTTAGAACTACTTAAACCTAACCAACCTAAGGACATCACACACATCCATGCCCGAGGCAGGATTCGAACCTGCGACCGTACCAGTCGCGAGGGAAATGAGATATCCTGCTAAAAGTACTTATTCAAAACCACTATTCTCGTGCCTTTAACAAAACCATTACGTTGTAATTTTTTTATCACTGAGATTGCTGAGTAACCAAAAGTATGAGAGAGTTCAAATTATCACTTTATTTAAAGCTACAACAATATTATGAAATGTAGCACAGAAAAACTTTCCTAAGAGAAAATGAAGGGCATGGGCTTATCAGTCTCTTCCTCAACTTGAGGTTCAGTACCAGTGGCAGAAGTAGTAGCGGATAAAGTATGTTTCGATGATTTACATATCGTCTCGTGAAATTGAATGAAACCGCAAACAGCTGTTAACTGATAGTCTATTAGCACGATCGGTTTCGCTGTGTTAAAGCAATATCTTCAGGTGTAAGTGATGTCACATAAATTAACACATTCTGAGCCCCTACGTTCTTAGTCAGAGAATCCAACCCCATGAAGAGGGGAAGGGATTAATGAAGAATAGTGGGCGAAACATTGAGGCGAATAGTGCAGGCAGGGTATGGGGCAACTGTAGTCAGTAGTCGTAAGGGTAAAGCAGTTGTGGGTTCTCTGACTACGAACGTTGGCAGCATATCCATGTGCTAATTTATGTGACACCACTTACACCCCAATACGCTGTTTGTACGCAGCGAAACAGGTCGGGTGAATACACCATCAGTTAACAGCTGTCTGCGGTTTCATTCAGTTTCAAGTCACCATGAATTTCAATGGCTGTGGCTCCCCACGTCACAAGGTTGTAAGTTCCTACCTGCGTCAGCACTTTTGTTGGCAGTTGTTACTGTGGCAAAATTGTTTCTTCCTTCCGATTCCTGCTCGAATCGACAAATATGTATTCATCATTACGGATTTCATTTCATTTCTCACTTTAGTTTTTATAATGTTCATCTGACTAAAAAGTGTTTCCAGTTCCACAATCGACCATTGTAACATTAGTCGTGACAGCGCTAAAGTTGTCGATTCGTGAAATGGGCTGACGTCATTTGCATTGACCAGAGCTGAACTTTATAATTGAAAATCAGTTTTTGTTGTTGTGCTAGGGTCAATAATATACGATTAAGGGAGAGGAATTGATGAGCCTTTAACGACACGAAGAGCTTTGGACACTGAAAGAAGTGAAATTCTCCTCCAAATTTGTTGTGTCTGAAAGTGATTGCAGCACCTGAATTATTAATTGGTACACAAACTGCATGCATCTCAGGCGTAGGACATGTTCTTGTTCTGGGTATGATTAAGATTTTGTCAATTCCTTAATCTTATTTTTGAACTAATATCCTAGACATGTTTTGGGATCTAAGTGTTTTCCAAAGTCTAAATTTAATATTCTTTGCATCGAAGAAGTAGGTACAGAAACCATTTTATTGATGATTCTGTTAGCACAACATGAATATTTAACAGCTTACACGGAGTCCAAAATGTAAATAATCCGATGAAAATTTCAAAGAATGTTAAAATACGCTTAACAGGATTCATCAGAAAACACTGAATAAAGCATTTCTGCAGAGTAACAGTTGTTGTTGGTTATTCGCTTTATTTCAAGGTGCGTTAAGTAGAGATGGGCCTTTCGCAAACTAACGGGTCCTAAGGAACGGTTCATCAAGATGAACGGATCGATCGATGAACGAATTCTAAGGAACGGCCTTTCATAGTTCACTTCGGTCACGGCTTTCTACTTTTAGTTCCCGGCAACGGGAAACAGTCGGTCTCGTTCCCGCAACGGCACGTCGGCCGGTCTGGCTCCAGCTTTCAGTATAGAATTGTTCGTTTCGGTCGCTGCACGCTCCAATTCTAGATCTGTTTCAAACCTCTTTGATCTCAGAGCTTTTCATTGTCTGTTCAGCATCCATGACCGGTAATTAATGTGTATTCTATAATTACGTAAATTACATAAAATTACGTGGTACGCAATACACATCACATATCTTTTCAGGTAACAAAAAGGAATCACAAGAAATACTTGTAAAAACACAAGTTTTTCTGTTATTCCACATGCAAAGGAAGTCGGTGCAACACACACGGGTGGTATTTTCAGTTGTTTTTTTTTAATCCTAGGTAAAAGAGTGTGTTCATTGTTATGGAAGGTAGACTGACTTACAACCGAATGAAGTCCGCTTTCAATAATCGAGTGTTTGTTGTCACATTTTGTAAAGAGAATATGATAACTTGTACAATTTTATTTGAGTGGTACACGGTGGCGCTCGGAAAATCTGCACGAGTACTAGACTGTTCATGGTCACCTACCAATCCTCATTATTGTTCCGAAGTTGTTGTTTGCATCAGCTTAGTTGTAATTGCTTCACTGCCTAATCATTACATTTTTATCTATTCTGCTCGTAGCGGTCAGGAAATCCTGCGTAATCGGTGACCAGTCTGTACTCTGGGTCGGTTCTTTGTCTGCCCCCTTATACTATTTAACTGCGATCAGCCACATAACGCTACAGTTGGCTAAACGAGAGGTTTTTCAGAATCACGAAAATTACAAGTGAGTGAGATGTGTGCTACGAATAAAAACTCTGTACTCCAGGGTGGGGGCAAGTGCTCCCTCTTGGCGCTTTCCATCTTCAGTCACCTATGCTACAAATTTTTAATATTTCGTGAGAACCCAATACCAGTCACAACTGAACGACGAACGAGTAAAAATGGACGGTTCGCAAAACATAGCGATCACCAGTGAACTAGTTCCCAAGGATGAACGAGTTTGCCTATCTCTAGTTCTAAGCTCTAACCACTGGTCTGTAGTTCTTGTTACCGCAGGCTCTATGGAAAACCATCCCGTCTCACATGCGCATGGAATTTTAAGGGGTTCTGCTCCTTTGACAGTCCGATAATTATCACTATTCAACTGTAGGCGAGTTGAAGAATGCAAAAACCAATTATAATTTTCTCTAACTAAGACGTCCAGATATCCTAGAGCGTCTCATTTGCTGCAGAAGTAGCAAGTTGACCTGAATGGCTTACACATTTTATTACAATCAAATCCAGAATCACATTTTCCAAAATTTGATTGACACCATTGTGAACACCTACAATTACATTCGTATTGTCTGTGCCTATATCCTGCAACTTGTTTAGCTCGAATTTCAATTCTTAAGCCGTGACTTTTAACGCTGTTACACTAGACTGTGCATTATAAAGAACCAGATAGGCTAATTTTAAAAACGTTGAAATAATCGCATTGGTTGCAGCACTGTAATATATGATTGTTATACCTAAAAAATTTTGCCACGCTAATGTCTGTTGATTCATTAATTACAATGATATACTTGCTGTGACCGATACCTTGCCACAAAAATGTTCCACAAAATACCGCCTTATTACATGTTTTATAGTTACACCACAGTTTGTTCTACATATTTGAAGTTTTCTGGCAATATTACTTTATGTGAATTTACTCTTGGAGTAATCAGTAAAGGGATTACACAACGTGATCGGACAATGGGTGGAAACTACTCATGCAATGGAAACCTCATCTTTATTCACTTCTGATTACTCTTTCACGGTTCTGAAAGATACTTTTGTTCATTGACAAAGGAGCAACCGTTGTCTTCTGTTATTTCTTTTTTTGCGTCAGTGTGACTTATTATTGTGGCAGAACAGGCTAACAAAATATTACAACAAAATTTACAATATGCTCTTGCGTCATCGCCTTAAATTCTTTCTAACCAACCTGCAAATTTACTGTCTCGTAGCGATTATACACGACATTTCTGGGTATACTATCTCTGTACTTTACATATGTTTAGCACGAAAACAAGAGAAAGTGATTTAAGAGACACGACATTGCCACCGGCACTACAGATATGCACTCTTTACGCAATTGCAGATATATCAGTACTAGAGCGCATAACAAAACGGGTACGTAACAATACGGCCACCAAACAACACGGAAGCGAAGACAAAATACCGTGTATTACAAATGTTTAGCCGGTCGATGTGGCCGAGCAGTTCTAGTCACTTCAGTTTGGAACCGCACGACCGCTATGGCCGCTGGTTTGAATCTTGCCTTGTGCATGATTGTTGTTTGATGTCCTTAGGTTAGTTTTTAAGTAGTTCGAAGTTCTGGGGGACTGATGACCTCAGATGCTATGTCCCATGGTGCTCGGAGCCATTTGAATCATTTATAAATGTTTAGGTGATATAAATTATATAAATTTAAGAGCTACTAGACGTTAACAAATTAAATTGTGCAGTTTGTTGTATGTACAACGGATCAAGTGATTTTAAAAAGTAATTTTACTATAAACCACATAAATCTTTTAAAATCTAACATAATTCACACCAGCCAGTAGATGCAAAATCTGCGCACCACACAGGTACATAAAAACAACAAAATTAAGTGACAAAAACCGCCATCTTCGCAGTACTCATCCAGAGTCCAGTCCACGGCCACCCACATCAAATCGACCAAAACATCTACCCAATTAAGAGTCGCACTGTCTCACGATTGTATCTCTTCTTTCTTCCTCACCAGTAAAAAAAAAGTTTTCCCTGTCTATATTTCGATTACATTTTTTTGAAGATGTGACAAATGCAAACAAAAGCACGACATGATTCTTGATTAAAGATGAAAACCACTTGAACAGCGCTTAATTCGACGAACCATACAACATTGCCCTACGTGTACAGCACACGCAAACCACACACTGGTATCTGGCGGGCTGGTGGATGTGGCAGTGGTGTGTGTATAGTAGCTGCATTCCGAATGGGTGGCGCGCGATTCGGAAAATAGTCACATAAGCACCTTCATAGAGAAACGTAAAATTTTGAAACGTACTACCCGTACTTAAAATTGTTTACGTAACAAGTAATGAAAATAGTACCGTAGGTAGTTAGTACTAAGACAGTAGAACAATATCAAGATTAATTTGAGATTTGTCAAAGTTGGGACCAGATGCTTTTGGGTATGGGAGTCCGCTACTGACATGGAAGACTTCCAACAATGTGATCCAGTTAGCGCTGTTTGTGGCTACAGTCACATACTGTAATACTTATTAAATGAAAGTGCCACCATTTGACCATATATACCGTTTATTCTATTTCCCTGGCAGAAATTTCGACCTATGGTAATTTTCAACACCCTCAATGTGGGGCATCACCAGACATCCACAAACAAAGTTATCGTCGAAGTATGTTAAAGCTGGTTGTATTACGCTGGTGTCACAGTATCAAAACAAGAAAATATTCTCAAAGTGTCTGGTAGAAACACAACAAACATGAGTGATATGTATGGAATAGCTGTATGATAAAATGGTCACCAGTAAATCTCATTACATGCGCAGACACAATTACTTGAAGCCACTATGCGTATGCAGCCGTTACACGAAGAGGCAAGGAAGTGCATGCAGTGGTGCAAAGTACAGGACGTCTCTGAATTGTGCGCACGGCAACGCAGGAGTCTCCCCATACCAGACGGGGAGAGACGTGCCTTTACTTGCATGTGGGGTGAGCAGAGCCGTACGGTGGGTAGCCGCAAGGCGCTCAGGTGCAAACGCACCTTCACAGCGGAACTACCTGTTGAATTCTGTAACTCGTCGCTATCACCGACGCCAGAGCCTGTTTAGTCTCACCTACTTTAGGTAGTCTGCACTCATTCCTCCATTATGGACGATGGGCCAACTCGCTTCGAAATCAGGACATAGTAGGGAAACAAATATAAAATCCTACAAAAATGTTTTCTTTTGGGATTCTCTGAGTTTCTGATTAGTAATACGATGTGGGGAATACAAAATTCAGAATGGCGTCTCCAATTTGCACATCAAAAATTATAAATGTAGCGAATTCCAGAGGCATTTCAGATAAAAGTGCTGTGGCGTCGCTGTAGAAAATGGAAAGTCTAAATTGGCGTTTTGCAATATTTTATTCGATATTTTACATTTTTAAACGAAATCAAAGTCACATTCGTCGCTTGTATCGCTAATGCTATCAGAAGGTTAGCTGTACGGTTAACTCGTAGGAGATGTTACGAAAACTAGATCTTTTACCTTGGGTAGTATCTGTTTATTTTCTTAAGTTATCGTTTTCTGGGATCTCGAGATGAATAGACCTGACATGCCAGAACCGATGGAATATGATATGAATCGCTTCATCACGGGAATAAGTTGCGTGTAAAATCTCTGCAACGCAGGCATCCTTATTGCGAGCTTCCTGTGCATTTTCAGATAGTCGACCAATAGGAAATGGAGCAGCGTAGATTTAGGTCGTATCCGTGCTTCAAAACTATGTGGATTAAAGCAAGCGTCGGGCATTATCGAAGAATGCTGTGAGACCGGTGAAGTTGGCACACGACTTTAGATAAATATATATCTATTTCAGAATTATTGGAAGATGTCTTTTAGTTGCAGAGTTCTCTCTATAAAACATGAATAATTCTGCAGTATATTGCGAGAAAAACAATATTTCACGTGGAAATTTTAATCCTGTGATAATAATTTGCCAAGTAGCCAAAAAAAAATTATGATCACAATTTCGAATAGTTCTCCAAGAATTATATAAAAAATCCTAATAACATTTTGGTGTATATGTCTAAGAAATAACTGCAATAATGAGGAACCCATTTTTACCATGTGGCACTGCCATCCTGCAGAGAAATGATGGTTCCGTAAAAACATGCAAATATGTGCATGGTAACACATTTGAACCCGTCAACTGTACTACGAAGGTAGTAGAGGAAACGTTTTAGCTAACGATTTCGGATAACATCGGGAGACGATTGACGCCACTACAGCGGTTGAAACGGCTTAAACATACCTTCTGGAGTGCTGCCCTCTTATTTTACCCACACAATTAGGCAAGATCGCGGTCATCTATTAAACAGGCCACTCAAACAGTATCTGAAAAATATTTCATTGTCCAATTCGCTGTTTACCATCACTTGTCATGGCACACATCAAATGAACTTGAGACCGCAATGACTCCCTAGCACTGGGAAACTTTGCGCCTGGCAGCCTACACAAGATTTCTCGGGACTAAACTAGGAACATGCACCATTTTTCTTTTATTCTGTTCTGGTTTTGGAGCAAGCTGCCCACTGTTCGTCTGAATGAACAGACACGTCTCAGAATAGAAATTCCGGGCAATATGTTAATACTCATTACGTCTGCTAAAGCTGACTATATTATAGATCCCCTATGTTCTTTCAATTAAGCTGGTGCACATGAGTAACGAATCCAAATTGACGATGAATGTGCGTCGCACCAGAATGAACAAAGTATTCACAGACACCAACAATTCCAAGTCTGCATCTTCCCTACATAATTTCTTTGAACTGGCAACAAACGTGGGTTATCAAACAAAATGTATTGCCAAGTGGACCTACTGAAGGACGCAAGCAATGTCAGTTCCGATACAACCCACATGGTTGCCCACTATCTGCGGTTATCTACCGCAACACTGGATATGTATAGAATAAGATAATAAGTGTAGTTCTGCTGGCCTGTAGCAGTGTGAGGCACGACATAACAGCACACCATAACCTTTGTTCATCTAGCGTGACCATATCTAAATCTGTCGACGTTGTGATAGTTAAAAATGTACGTAACAGTGTAACAAGTAAGTCTGCGCACGGGATGTATTTCGATATTTATCTGCTTTGAATATGTTGCAGTATAGAGCAAATTAAGAGCCACATATTCTTTTGTGCGTATCCATTCAGTCTTTGAGAGGATGAGACACCGCCCAGAGAAAAGCTGTATTAATGTTTGCGAATGAACACCGTTGAAACGGTAACAGACGTTGTAAGAGGTCCACGATTAAGGAATTTGTTGCTAGTGTACTCGATCAGATGTAACTGTGATGGATTGCTCATGCGCTGCCTGGGATATGTAAGCTATAAGAGAATCTCAAACTAAAGAGCAGTGTTGTATGCAGTAAGAGCGGTGTCTGTAGCAGTATATGGAAGTAGTTGCGAGCAGTCTGGTGTATCGTGTTGGCTGGGCCGGTCGTGTGGAGCGATGGCGGAGCCTGAGCGTTGTAGTATAAGGTAAAAGCAGCCTCGCGCATATGTAGTACTGTTATGTCAAGTCCAATGTAAATGTTTATTAAAAAATCTCTTAATAATAATCATTCTCATAAAAAATAACTTTTCACAATCATTCATTTCAATTTAAAGAATTTACTAATTTCTTCTGTCCATGGAATCCCGATTATATTAAAGAAAAATTCAGTTCTTTTTACACATTATGTAAGTAGGCTGTTTAGGTTTTTTTTTATTGGTAACGCCACATAGCGCTCTCTATGATAAATCACTGGCTGTGCTGTATGCAGTCAGTGGCTGGTTGGCATTGTTGTAATACTCGCCATTGTAGTGTTGGGCAGCTGGATGTTAACAGCGCGTAGCGTTCCGCAGTTGGAGGTGGGCCGCTAGCAGTGGTTGATGTAGGGAGAGAGATGGCGGAATTTTGAAATTTGTAAGACTGGATGTCATGAACTGCTATATATAGTATGACATTTGATGACTATTAAGGTAAATGCATTGTTTGTTCTCTATTAAAATCTGTCATTTGCTAACTATGCCTATCAGTAGTTAGTGCCTTCCGTAGTTTGAATCTTTTATTTAGTAGTGGCGCTCGCTATATTGCAGTAGTTCGAGTAACCAAGATTTTTGTGAGGTAACTGATTTGTGAAACTTATTGGTTAATGTTAGTCAGGGCCATCCTTTGTAGCGATTACTGAAAGTCGGATTGCGTTGCTCCAAAAATATTGAGTGTCAGTTTAAGCACAGTCATGGCGACGCTGCCATGCATGTAGATTTGCACTAAGTATTTCGCAGCTGCGCTTGCAATTAGCTAGATATTATTTTCAGTGCTACGTTATTGTGTTCCCCTATTTTCCTCTTCAAATTGTGTTTTTCTGTGTTGTCGTGTGAAATATTGTGACAATAATGGAGTGTGGAAAACGTAATACACTCCTGGAAATTGAAATAAGAACACCGTGAATTCATTGTCCCAGGACGGGGAAACTTTATTGACACATTCCTGGGGTTAGATATATCACATGATCACACTGACAGAACCACAGGCACATAGACACAGGCAACAGAGCATGCACAATGTCGGCACTAGTACAGTGTATATCCACCTTTCGCAGCAATGCAGGCTGCTATTCTCAGATGGAGACGATCGTAGAGATGCTGGATGTAGTCCTGTGGAACGGCTTGCCATGCCATTTCCACCTGGCGCCTCAGTTGGACCAGCGTTCGTGCTGGACGTGCAGACAGCGTGAGACGACGCTTCATCCAGTCCCAAACATGCTCATTGGGGGACAGATCGGGAGATGTTGCTGGCCAGGGTAGTTGACTTACACCTTCTAGAGCACGTTGGGTGGCACGGGATACATGCGGACGTGCATTGTCCTGTTGGAACAGTAAGTTCCCTTGCCGGGCTAGGAATGGTAGAACGATGGGTTCGATGACGGTTTGGATGTACCATGCACTATTCAGTGTCCCCTCGACGATCACCAGAGGTGTACGGCCAGTGTAGGAGATCGCTCCCCACACCATGATGCCGGGTGTTGGCCTGTGTGCCTCGGTCGTATGCAGTCCTGATTGTGGCGCTCACCTGCACGGCGCCAAACACGCATACGACTATCACTGGCACCAAGGCAGAAGCGACTCTCATCGCTGAAGACGACACGTCTCCATTCGTCCCTCCCTTCACGCCTGTCGCGACACCACTGGAGGCGGGCTGCACGATGTTGGGGCGTGAGCGGAAGACGGCTTAACGGTGTGCGGGACCGTAGCCCAGCTTCATGGAGACGGTTGCGAATGGTCCTCGCCGATACCCTAGGAGCAACAGTGTCCCTAATTCGCTGGGAAGTGGCGGTGCGGTCCCCTACGGCACTGCGTAGGATCCTACGGTCTTGGCGTGCATCCGTGCGTCGCTGCGGTCTGGTCCCAGGTCGACGGGCACGTGCACCTTCCGCCGACCACTGGCGACAACATCGATGTACTGTGGAGACCTCACGCCCCACGTGTTTAGCAATTCGGCGGTACGTCCACCCGGCCTCCCGCATGCCCACTATACGCCCTCGCTCAAAGTCCGTCAACTGCACATACGGTTCACGTCCACGCTGTCGCGGCATGCTACCAGTGTTAAAGACTGCGATGGAGCTCCGTATGCCAGGGCAAACTGGCTGACACTGACGGCGGCGGTGCACAAATGCTGCGCAGCTAGCGCCATTCGACGGCCAACACCGCGGTTCCTGGTGTGTCCGCTGTGCCGTGCAAGTGATCATTGCTTGTACAGCCCTCTCGCAGTGTCCGGAGCAAGTATGGTGGGTCTGACACACCGGTGTCTAGGTGTTCTTTTTTCCATTTCCAGGAGTGTACTAGGCTACAAAGTAAACTGAGAAATGACAGTGAATACGAAAGCAGTGTGTTAGCGCCACCGTGTAAAGAATTAACTAATGTTCAAAGTAGTAAATTGGTAATTGTGCATAGGGAAATTGAGCGGGCTGCAAATAATGGTGCAGGCAGCGAAACAATTAGTGAACAGGGAAGCATTATCAATCGATCGGTCAGCAACAGCTCTCGTCAGGAATCCGAAATGACAGGACACAATCTTGCAAATTCTGTACATTCAGGTTTTTCGTCCTCACCGTTTTCTCAAATAAGTCAAGCCACATTTTCTGCTTGTGAAAATGTGAATGTTGCCGGTGCAAATGCGCTGCCGAAAAGCATAGAGGAACACTAAAACATTATTATTGCAATTAATGCAACAAATGAAACAAAATCAGAGACAAAAACAGCAACAGTTAGACACAATGGAACAAAATCAGAGAAACACAGCAGAAGCTTCAAAAGTTAGACACAATGGAACAACACCAGAGACAAACACAGCAACAGTTAGACACAATGGAACAAAATCTTCAAAAGTTAGACACAATGGAACAGAAGCTTCAAAAGTTAGACTCAGTGGAACATACGCTTGAACAAACACGTGAAGAATGAACTACTGAGTTGCATAAAATCGAATCAAAATGTCAAAAAGTCTGTAAAGACGTAAAAACACAAATTTGTGACCATTTCCAACCAATTTTTTCGCGCCATTACACAATCATGAATCAGCCATAAAAGAACTGCAAACTATTGTTCATGAAAATCATGAGACGTTGCAAGCTAAAATTGACTCAGTTGCATCTACCGATTCGGTTACGCAACTTGCTACAACTCAGCAAAACTTACAAGACACAGTAGATACGATTTCAACACAAATGGACACTCTGAAATTTGGTTCAGAAAAACACACGGAGGAAATAGGTACACTATTAGGAGAAAGTAACCGAACTTTCGGATCAGTTCATTAACTTATCTGTAGAGGTAGATGATGTTCTGAATGATACAGAAGAGTGCGAACAAATTAGAAAATTCAAACAAAATCAGAATCAAATTAATACGCAACACCAAAGAGAAATCCCGGAAGTACAAGATCAGCTGACACAGGTAATACAAGAATTACGTACTTCAGAGGACACTCGCGCTGCAAGGGGAAGAGGGACTTAAAAATACGAAAAAGCCACAAAATAATAACACAGGGGATTTCGGAAATTATGAAAGAAATTTGCTAGGTGCACCGAAATTTGAGATGGAACCGCCGACACGACATAACAATGACCGATATGCTACCCGCCAACACGATGATTTTGACTATAAGCTGTTCATTACTGCACGTAAATTCAAAACATTTAAGAATTCTGGCAACGACAGTCATCTACAAGCGTGGCTCCATCAATTCTCTCATTGTTTTCCTCTAAACTGGTCATTAGAGAACAGATTAGAATTTATGTGTGGCTACTTGGAGAATGAACCAGCTGTAAGAATGCGATCGGTCATTCACGATTGTCATAGTGAAGGAGAATTTTATCATGCCTTCCTCTAAGCATACTGGTATCAAGCTACACAAGACCAAGTAAAACAGCATCATAATGATGAAACATTTCGAACAATCTGAATTTTCCAGTCTTGTCAAATATTTTGAAGACATGTTACATAAGAATCAGTATCTCTCTAACCCATACAGCCCCTCAGAACTCATCCGCATTTGCTGAATTGAATTACCTGAACATTTACGACAGATTATTTTAGCAGGACGATGCAAAGACGACATTGAAGCTTTTCAGGGACTGTTACAAGAACTGGAAATTGACACTGACAATCGTGGAACGCGAAAACAGGAGCACAAGAATTACAGGTCACATCTGTCGTAATTCTACGATGAAAGAAATAATAACTGGACACGACAAGGCTATTCTCACAACACAAATCATGACCAAAACAGACACCACCCATATGACAACCTTTGGCAGCGTAATAATAATTACAGGGAAAAATCAACTCTCCGTGGTAGTGACTATCACAGAGACAATCAGAGAAACAGGCAATATGGGAACCAAAATGAATATTATCAGGGATGACAGAATAACTTTAGACGCAACGGTCCAGCGCGAAGTTACGATTCAGGGAGAAATTCTCCACTACATGACCGACAAACAAGAAACTATGTAAACTACCGACAAAACGACAGACCTGAATTCCATCAGAACTGGAGAGCATCAAACAGGGCAGGGCCTTCTCGTCAAGGTGAATTTGTAGAAGTTAGGTCTCCTAATCCCAATAACAGTGCGCGCCAACAAAAAGACAGACAATGACTCGCACCGCAGGCAGCCACGTACGCCGCCTGTCTCAGAGAAAAATAACATAGGCGCTAACCTTGAGAGAAACTCCAGTATTCTTAACCGATGTATACCGCATGATAATTGCGTTGAGGTTGAAATTCTGCGTACTAGGAAGAGTAAAGGTTAACACCACATTTCACATGTAAAACCGTTTATTGAAAGATAATCTGCTTTTTAACTTTGTCTTTGCCATAAAACATTTCATTTCACATTTCTAGTATGCTTTGTCACACTGAGAAACTGCTAACATGCAACAATGTTTTGAAGTTCACTATCCAGTCTAGAACCTAGGGAAAATTTTTAAACAGAAATTACGAATGTTTTTTTATATTGAGCATATGACACAATGTTGTTATATGGACATTCTTGCTTGTTAGTTGCACGATTACGTAACGACTATCAGGCTTATATACATAGAACATACAACAGTAGTGCTAATGAGATTTTACTGCAACATTTTGGTTTACTTGAAAATACATTATGGATTTAAAGTGCTTTCTGAGAGATACCAGATGACACAGTGGTTAATTTATTTGACAGCTACATGATTATATCACGACGCTACTAATATGTGACACAATTTACAATGTTCCTTTTGAGGCGTTTCTGTTTTATATCTGCACATTTTCTGAATTCTTCTGGAAAGTAAAACATGTTTTAGTAGTAACTTTTGTGGTATAGCTACAATGGAACAGCCTTTATCATAGCACAATACGTTACATTATACTACTTTCTTGATCACGGTAAGGTACGTAATAACTACGTTATCTATACGGAAAGCATTTCACTTTCGTTTATGATGAGGTAAGTACATTCACTTCAGCAGAACTTTGCTTACAGAGGACGATAACTAAGACAGTTCCACAGAATTATCTTACAGCAAAACGCACATTTAGCACTACAGGGCACGCATTTCAGTGATTAATTTGGTACTTAAACCATTTATTTCTCAACATTGTTGATTTACAAACAAAGTTTTTCGTGATACATTTCATTCCATTGCTGTAATCTGTAACAACTGAGGATATAATTACATTAATCCTCAGGGGGGTACACGCTTACTTTGTGTACCACGTGTTTGACAAGCACAAGGAGCCCTAGCTAATATGGTATTTGCATATACAACTTTACACATCGGTACCATATTTCTCTAACACAGAATTAGACAGCTATCTGATTATTTAACTGAGAGAAACAAACCTTTTTTTTACTACATCAATGCCACATGTTTACGCAATTACGCAGTTGGATAATTTCACACTTATGAAATTGTATTTGGTCTGTACTTTGTGAACTGTTCATATTTTTTTTGGAACCATTGTGATAGTATGAGAGCTTTGAATGATCTATTTGGTATGGGATCATGATTTTTAAAGTACGTTTGAGGCAGATGACACTTTTGACATGAGCAGACTAATTTTTTTATGTTTTGAAATTATTGTAGGAAACTACGACGACTATGAGAGTTGACTGAGGTGTTATGATGTTATTATTACGTTGACTGTGTGTATTATGCTGTTGCGGTATGTTTATGATCAGTAAGCTGATGCTGTATGAGTTATTTGATTATGCTACGTATCCATTACGATGAAATATTGAAGAAGTGCTGACGAATAAGGTAAGTAATAATGAGTAATGCTTAGGGATTCTGGTTTGTGAAAAAGGCCAAGAATCGTACTTTAAGAGTTATGAAATGAATGTAAATGTGTGAATGTATTACAATGCCGCCGAAAATTTTTTTGACACTGTTATATCAATAGGATTTTGTTTCTACAGATTTGTAACGCAAATTCTTGACCTGTGAAATATTTTTATATGAGACTGTCACTGTAGCGGAAACTGCTGTCGTAAATATGTCGGTAAGATAGTTAAATGACCACCTGCACGTAATGCGTCGTGGGCAGCCAGCTGCGCGACAGACGCCTTGAAAAAAGCCATTAGTGTGTGCCTGTCAGAGGCACAGGTGGAGGAAAAAAAAGAGGCCATTATCCTCGCTATTGGTATTTCTTTGTAGAAAGCATTTTAAATACGACACACTCAAACTTGAAAACATATGATTATACTGTGGAGCTCTTACTTTATGATCTTTACTAAAATGCCTAATGAAACGATGAGAAACATTTCACGGCTATTGTCTTGCTAATTGAAAGATTGTTTACTGCACTATGAAACGCCATATGGTTAGTGAATGACGTTCCACGCCTTGCTTTGTCTATTTTGTTTAATATCTACTTTATAGCTGCACTGCAGCATTGGTTAAAATATAATTTTATAGATGTACTCGTATTGATATTTTATGCTTACAGATCCAGTAAATAATAATTTTATGATGTACTTAAAAAAAACGAAGAAGCACAAAAAGACATTTCCATTCACAGGACTTGCGTACATAATTTTCTTTTCAACTTCTTGGTAATATTTCTCATAGAATAAGTTTTGGTGCACCACTTTAATTACATAGACATTAAGATGTGAATAGGCATTTTCCTTATCTGCATTGTGGTCTTTAGCGTAATATTTTTTCTGCTCGAGCTTTGCCATGTTTTGGTTTTAGTTATAGCATTTGCTGCTGCTGTTTGCCATGCATAGTGCTACTGAATGTCACTTTGTATTACTCTGTTAAGCCAGTTTTACTACGGATATATTTTTCTTGTTTGCTGTGCATTGCCTTATATTAGTTGTAATATTGCTGCTTGCTTTGACAACTTCAATTTTTTTAATTGCCTTATATTAGTTGTAATATTGCTGCCTGCTTTGACAACCTCCATTTTTTCTATGCTGTTTGTATTAATTGTTTTGTGCTGCTACATTGCGTCGTCCCTTAGTTTAGCATCTGAGCTCAGCAGATTTTAAGTTAGCTTAAGAGGGGGTAGACTATATAAGAAACTAACTATGAGGAATTGGAAGAAATGCAATAAGAAGTTATAAGAAAATTATTTGGCCAAAAAAGCAGTGTACAGTGGAGAAAAAACATTTTTGAAGGAGGATGTGAACAAAATACAGAAAGCATCCGTGGATAGGATATTTTTGGTGGAAACAAATGTTGAGATACGACGAAAGATCTACAAAATGAAGTTTTGGGTTGGACTGCAGTACCAAATGTCACACTGAAAACAAACCCTGTCCCATATTTTGTGTTATTACGCTATGTCAATCTGTGTTTGTCTTTATGTGTTTAGCTAATAAGATTTATGTTGCAGAAGTTTTCTGATAATATGTTATTTACTTTGTAAAGATGTTTAGACATTATTTATCTGTTCTGTTTTGTTGCTCATATGTGAAGTTGATGTTTCAAAAATTATTCTGGTCTTTATGTATGTACATATGTCATAATTCTTGTAACACTTATGTATATGTATATTTGTATTGCTTTGTAAAGCCTGTGTTACTACAAATTTTATCTGTATTGTTATGTTCTTTAATGATGTACTTTGTATCTTTCTTGTTATATTCTCATGTTATAAAATTGTAATTGACACCAGTTCATCAAATTAAGTAACTCGTAAATTACATTTCACTGCACATGTTTCTGTTGGTCATAGTATGTGGACAATATGTGAGAAGTAGGGACTGATAGTGTTTGCATGTGTGTTAATAATTCAGCAAGGGACTGGACCACAGCGTTGCTGGTTCTAAGGACATTTCAAACAAATTCTTTGTGAGTGGACAAGTGGTGGTTTATGGACTTGCTATATTGTCCACAAGACTCTTCGATGGTGATTGTGCACCTGCACAGTCGCAACAGTTGGCTGCTAGCCATCTCTACAAGGACTACAATGGGTCCACACTTTTGATGACTCACCAATACCATTATTAGTACAAGGACTGCAGTGGGTCTGCACCCCTGGTGGCCCATCAATACCATAATCTCTACTAGGACTACAGTGGGTCTCCTCTGTGTTGACCAACCTACCAATATTCTTCAAAACGTCGACTGACTCTGCTGTGGGTTTGCTCTGTTGTGGCCCATTACCTGTCAGCATTTCAAGAGTCAGCACTGTCTTTCCGTTGGAAGGACAACACTACTTCTTCAAGACTGCATGGAAATTTTTTTTTACTGCTCAGACATTGAGCAAAAACACTGCTATTTTACTGTGATGAACGATCAGGACAGTCTTCATGGAGTGTGAGAAAATTTTAGCTATTGACCAACATTGTATCGATATGTATGTGCATTTCATTTCTTTGTTATTGTAATTATGAAAAAAGTTTTCAAATGTGTATTGGCCACTGCCCAAAACAATTTGTAAATTTTTTTGTGGGTGCATGGGGGCTATGTAAGTAGGCTGTTTAGGTTTTTTTATTGGTAACGACACCTAGCGCTCTGTATGAAAAAATCACTGGCTGTGCTGTGTGCAGTCAGTGGCTGGTTGGCATTGTTGTAATACTCGCCATTGTAGTGTTGGGCAGCTAGATGTTAACAGCGCGTAGCGTTGCGCAGTTGGAGGTGAGCCGCCAGCAGTGGTGGATGTAGGGAGAGAGTTTGCGGAGTTTTGAAATTTGTAAGAATGGATGTCATGAACTGATATATAATATATATATTATGACTATTAAGGTAAATACGTTGTTTGTTCTCTATTAAAATCTTTCATTCGTTAACTGTGCCTATCAGTAGTTAGAGCCTTCTGTAGTTGGAATCTTTTATTTAGCTGGCAGTAGTGGCGCTCGCTGTATTGCAGTAGTTCGAGTAACGAAGATTTTTGTGAGGTAAGTGATTTGTGAAACATATAGGTTAATGTTAGTCAGGGCCATTCTCTTTTAGGGATTACTCAAAGTCAGATTTCGTTGCGCTAAAAAAATATTGTGTGTCAGTTTAGGCAGTGTTGTATAATTTTTCAAAGGGGACGTTTCAAAACCTATCGGTCAGCATTGCACTGGACTGCGCCACAAAAATTTAATATAGTAGCAGATATATATGCCTTATCGGGCGACTACATTGAGGTAAGATTTTTCAATTTATTCAGAATGATCTTTCAGGGCCATGACGCAGCACTGCTGACATCTAAAATTTACCAGTTTAGAATCACACAGTCAATTACTGAAAGGTTATAAGTGAGGCATTGTTTTATTGAGAGATTAGTCACATTGTATTTTTGGTAGGTTACGAAATTTTACTATTGGGTAGTTCTGGAGTGTATCTGTTGGAAGCTTAGGCTGAATGTGAATTATAAATAATTATATTTTTAGTGTTTTGAGGTTACGGAATTTTCTGTTGAGAGGTTACAACATAAAAAGAAACTTCTAAAAAATTCTATGTTTATTAATGTATGTTACAACTGTGTTCTCATATTTGTCGAATAATTATTTTTTTCTTTTTCGGAATACCCGTCCGCCATCGAACTTTGTTTTTCGTTAGACATTAAAAGAACAGCAAACCGTATAGCCTCGCTAATATCAAATTCAATGTTCTAAATCAGCATAACCTACAAATATCTCCATATCGCACAAAGTGTGCCCTCTATTTGTCTGCTTCAGTGCCAGTTGTCATGCTGGCTGGTTTAATAGGTATTTTCCAGATAAATATAATGTAAATGTATTTAACATTATTTGTATATCTGTACAACGACGACGCCAGGAATTATGTCGGTAAATGCACATTCATGTAGCGTAATCAAGCACATCGGACAGTAGCAGGAGGGTGAAGGAAGAGAAGATTCCCTCTCTTTCTCCCTCGTCCGACAAAATTTACCCAAGCACAAGGCCAGTGGAATGTCGACATGTGGTGCGAGGGAAACGCTGCGGTCCGGGACGCCCAGTTTGCGTCACTGATTGTGATGCCGAAGCGGCGAGTGTAGAGCGCGCAATCTGTTCATCGTGTCGCCTCTCGTCTTCGAGACATTAAATGCAGTGGTGTTCACACACACACGTGCACGCGATTTGTATACAGAGAAATGTTGTTGAACAAAAAACTATTTTCCACTTACTATGTACAAAGCATGATCAGCCACAATATAATTTGGAAAGTATTATCAGTAAGAAAGATGTTACTTTTTCATCACAGATATATGATCTTATTAGAGATTCGGGGACATTTGTGGAAAGCCACATTATGTTGAGGTTAGAAGAAAGTGCAATTTCTAAACCTCTTTTAATTGAAGAACATTACGAAGGAAATAATGAAGGAACAGTAAAACAGCATCAGTCAGTAACAAACCGTCCGTCTTGTGAGGTGATGGTCAGCGCGACGGAACGCCGAACAAAGAGGCCCCAGGTTAGATTTCCGGTTGGCTCGGAGATTTCTCTCCGCCCAGGGACTGGGTGTAATGTTGTTTCATTATCATATCATCCCCTTCTACGCGCAAGTCGCCGAAGTGGTATCAGCTCAAAAAAGACTTCCACCAGACGTCCGGTCTACCCGACGGGAGGCCGTAGCAAAAAAATGGCTCTGAGCACTGTGGGACTTAACTGCTGTGGTCATCAGTCCCATTGAACTTAGAACTACTTAAACGAAACTAACCTAAGAACATCACACACATCCATGCCCGAGGCAGGATTTGAACCTGCGACCATAGCGGTCGCGCGATTCCAGACTGTAGCGCCTAGAACCGCTCGGCCACTCTGGCCGGCTAGGCCGTAGCAACACGACCGTTAATTTCAGTGACAAACCAATTAACTGCTTGCATAAGGGCCAGAAGTCAACCAACATATTACTCACTTGCTCAATCTGTCGAGCTCTTCCTCTTCAATAAATCATCTAGTTTTTAATAAATATAAATCAATTGCTTATCTGTACACGTTCTTCAGATCTACGTATTTCCACTCCCGTTAGCTTTTTTTCCTTTTTACAGTGTACACAACGAACTCTTACTTAAAAAATTCAGGTAACAGAAATTAGCTACAAATAAGCGTCTATCACCACATGTGCACCTTATATAAACGGCTTCGAAGGCAACACTTAATTTGTATGTTTGGTTGTTTAATAAATTAATAAATGTTTGAGAGATATGTATTCATGTATTCTACACACACAATATATATATATATATATATATATATATATATATATATATATATATGTGTGTGTGTGTGTGTGTGTGTGTGTATATGAAACGGTTACAAGTTGAAGAAAAAAGTACACCTCACCAAATGTAAAAGGAAAATAAAGACCGAACAATGGATGTGTTATATTTCATAAATTCATATTTGGTCAGATGTATTTTTTTCGTCTAGTTGTAACTGTTATAGATTTAATGGTGATGTTTGTAAATCTGTTTGTAGCCTACATTATTGTAGTTAAATTTTGTGTAAATATGTGCAATAATGAGAAAGTACTGAGATTTTCTGATGAAAAATGCAGACTGCACATTCATTATGAGCACTAAGCTCATCGAACAATTGCAATTTAATGACATGGGTCACGAACATTGTCACACTTTTTAAAGCAAAACTGAACACAAGTGTCACGTATAGGTGATTACTGTTCATTGTAATCGCTCTTGTACCACGCATATTTGAAAGGTTTGCTTAACCTGGGAAAAGGAAACTGATTGTAAATGAAGAATTGATTAACTTAGATTTAATTACTTACATGCATGTTAATGTAGTAACTGTATGTTATACTTACATAAGCAAAATTTTCCGAGAAGTTTTTCTACATCCGAAATATGTGTATGTCTAACAGGTGAATCATAATGGTCGTTCCAACAAGAATCGTAGAAATATTCGCATTTTCCCCAAGTTTATCAATGGTGTCATGTAATTTTTGGTTCGCCTGGTCCATGAATCTAATAAAAGACAGATTTTTCATTGGTATTAAATATGTAAAACTGTTCATACCATTTCCCGACGGTCTTCCAGTCAGGTTAACCGACACAGAAGCGAATAACAGGATATTATCCGGTCCGTATAGATCTTTTTCAATTTCTGATCCTAGCTGACCATATTTTTTTTTCAAAATTATCGGCATGGGGGACATTAACTTTCTTTTTTAGATATAATGGGTTGTATAGTATAATATGTGTTAAGGTAATCTTGGGATTTTGCTACGACTTTAACTTGCGATGATCCTCTGAAGGATAATGTGTCCTGCGTAGATTTCCAAATTGAAACGTAACTGGACAAAATTCTACACTTAGACCCTACAGAAAATGCAGTTTTCCGTTTCACAGGCTACACAAATCTGTAAATTTTGCCCCTCAATTCTTCTTTATTCGCTGTTTACAATTGGTCGGCGAATTTGTTAGAATTTTCTTGAAACAATCCGGTGTCTCGAATGAGATTTTCACTCCGCAGCGGAGTGTGCGCTGATATGCGCTGATATGCCAGGAAGTTTTAATCCGGTGTCTTATTTTAAAATTATGAAGCCATTTTGACGAAGCTTTGTACAGTTACCATCTTCTCTCGCTTGTGATTCCCATCTTTTTCTTTCCAGGTCAGGAATCGGAATTCATCTGTCCACATAAATTTTAAATTTATCTAATACTTGGAATACTTATAACTTTTCATTTTTCATCCTACTTGTAGAAATTAGTGCTTCGCATTTATACAAATATTCTCTCTTTATGTACTATGTGTATCTATGTTTAATAATTTCAAATTCGTTTTTAGAAGAGAGGCAAATTATCGTCTTTTTTATATACTCAAGTTGTACATCACGCTTTTCTGTCCTTGAGTGTGAGATTCGGCAACTGTGGGTCCACCATTGCAAAGTACATTACAAGTCATAGAACTCAAATTTGAAGATGTTGTTAAATGTGTTACCATTTCAGAGCCAATCGCTCAGAAGTATTAAACTCCATACTTTCAAGGGATTGTTTCTCCCGTTTAACGGCGCTATAGACATATAAGGAAATCGCGTCTCTTTTATTTTTCTCTACAATACCAAACATCTAAAGCTGATCATTATCTAAATGTATCCCTTGGTTAGGTTTACTAGTAAGTCCCTTCTTACACAACTGTCCATAGTTAAACTTCGCCGTATCAGATGTACTAACAATAAACTTATTGATCTGTTGGGATTGAGTTGCCGCAAGGTGAAGGACTGACCTGTGTCAGTTCCCGTAGCGATCTTCTAACAAAAAGGGGATGTTACTCGTATTTCTAACTTTTGAGCAAACTGTGATGTCTGACACGTCACTTTCACTAATATCCTTAATTTATCTAATTTAATCACCCACCTACGCAACTAAATTGTAGACTCATGGAGAGTCCTTCTTGCAACGATTTGTGAAGAATCTGTCTGTTACTAATCGTATCTTTCTGGAAGGACATCTTTCTTTCTGCCACCGTTCAGAATCAGCAATGCGCCCATCCTGCCGTAACTATTGGAGTATTCCCACTAAAACCGTATGCCCACTAAAATCGTATTCCCATTAAAACCGCACCTTACGTTTTACTTTCAAGCCTGCGGCAGGGATGCTGATGATGATTACGCCTGCGGTCACACATGGCACTCAGCGCCGCCTATCATCAAATACCATTTAACTGACAATATTTTTAGTTTTCTGGTAGGATTTATAAAATGGGGTTTGAGCTGCAAAAAAGCTCGTTACAACCACAGATTTCAGTGCTGTAATAGGCCTTTATTAAAGCAAATCTTACTAAAATGTATAGTGTAGGAAAACGGGAGTATTGTATAGTCATAATAAAGAACAAGACATCCAGTTAAGAGAAAAATATCGTGAACACATATCAAAAATCTAACACTTTCTTCCTCTGGAGAAACTCTGCAGTCATTACGAGTCATAATTTTGTGGCTTTGTTACATGCAATTTCTTTTTTCGAATGTTGAAAGTGAAAGTAGTATTGTTAATTTTCTACCACCACAGTGATAGCACCATCAACACGTTCTAACAACCTCTTCTTTACGAATTCAAATTGATCGATATTGCAAGTTAAGTTTGTCTTTTAAAATATGTTTGAATGTTGAAGTTACATTACGCACATATGATTCACTATCAGTGAGATTTAAACAGCACGCATTATCTAACCTGACTAATCCAACTTAAATGCAAAATATCAAGTTACATATAGCAAATCTTAGAACCATTACAAAAACAAATTTAGAAGTAGCCTTTGTATGAAATCAGTTTACATTTATTCTGGGGTTACTGAACAATTACAAATTACCAGCCAACTCATCTATACCAACGCGCTGGCAAAGACATCATAATTATTTCGCATCATTACCTTGGTTGCATGAAGACTTTTGCTTCCATGTCCGACAATATGGATATACCTGTATTAATCAAACACTTGGTCCCTTTACACAGCACACCATAAAAACTGCCTATTTCATCATCTTCGCTCGCTGACAATCACCTACAACTGAGTTACAATTTAAAACCTGGTTCCAAAGTTTCTTTCTTACCATTATATAATGTATCAGAAACCTTCCAGTATCTCCAGGCCTTTTGCATGTATTTCTTACATGGTTCTTGAACCAAGAATAAGCTATGATTAATTTATGCTCTGTGCAAAATTCTACCAGGCAGCTTCCTCTGTCATCTCTTAGGCCAATTACATATTCACCTACCACGTTAACTTCTCTTCCTTTGCGTACTATCGAATTCCAGCCACCCATGACTATGGAATTATCTTCTCCACTAGCTGAATTATTTCTTTTATCTCATCATACATTTCATCAACCTCTTCGTCATCTGCGGAGCTAATTGGCATATAAACTTCTACTACTGTGGTAGGGGTGGGTTTCGTAATTATCTTGGCCACAGTAATGCATTCACTATGCTGTTCCTAGTAGCTTACCCGCGTTCCTATCTTTTTATTCATTATTAACCCTACTCCTGCATTACTCCTATTTGATTTTGTACTTTAACCCAGTATTCACCTGGCGGAAAGTCTTATTCCTCCTGCCACCGAACTTCACCAATCCCCACTATATCTGACTTTAACCTATCCATTTCCCTATTTGAATTTTCTAACATACCTGCCCGATTAAGGGATCTGACATTCCACGCCCCGATCCGTAAAATGCCAGTTATCTTTTTCCTGATAATGACGTCCTCCTGAGTAGTCCCCTCCCGGAGATCCGAATGGAGAATATATTACCCAGGAGGACGCCATCATCATTTATCCATACAGTAAAGCTGCATGCCCTCGGGAAAAATTACCGATATAGTTTCCCCTTGCTTTCTGGCGTTCGCAGCAGCAACAGCACAGCAAGGCCGTTTTGTTTATTGTTACAAGGCCAGATCAGTCAGACTGTTGCCCCTGCTACTACTGAAAAGGCTGCTTCCCCTCTTCAGGAACCACACGTTTGTCTGGCCTCCCAACAGATGCCCCTCTATAGTGGTTGCACCTACGGTATTGCTACCGCTGAGGCACGCAAGCCTCTCGACTAATGTCAAGGTCCATGATTCATTGGGGGGGGGGGGGGGGGGGGGAGGAAGGGAGGGGCTGAAAAACATATTTCATGAAATCCAGAGTCAGGGAAAGTGATACTCAGTGGTGCGAAGATCTTTATTTTAGATGGGCTGGTTTGATTTCAGTACTGTAAGTGTGGTCTGAGAATAGAGCAGCAGGTAAGAATGAGCAAAAATTTTGATGGTGAAAGTGTTATGATTTAGGAAACCTTCTGCGGTAAAGGTAAATCATGCATTGCTTTCCGGACATTACAATGAACTCTAACATGTACTTTGAGCTGCTAGAGGCAGGAGTGATTATAATGTATGACGACGATTTTGTTGAAGAAATTCTAATGTTTCAACTGCATAATGGACCTGTGCATGTTTCTGCTACAATCAAACGGTATTATGTCGTGCCCCGCCCTGCTTGAGCTCTGTGAATAACCTTTGGCAAACACTTGCAAGGCCTGTTAATCGCAATGGAAAGCAATTCGAAGACGTATGTGAGCTTAAAAGTCCGATACGAGAACAATGGGCGACACTGGACGAACTGCTTCAGAACGTATATACAATGCACGTTTCCGACGTCTTGAAGCAATTATTGTCGTTTATAGTCGCCGAATTACGACTCAGATTTTTTTTCTAATGGAATTAAAAGGACTTTCTAAGACAACGTAATGACATAACATGTAAGGTACTTCATCATGTAATCTCAAGGACATCAGCGCCATGATTAACTGTCCCGTTATCAGGAGACAAGGTTCCATAAACGTCTGCCCTGTTAAACCAAAAGTAAGTAAGGCTGTCATACCAAATGCTGAAAATGTTGACTTCATGCCTTAGTACTGTCTGTAAAATGGTTCTTGAGAAACTGGACGTTTAATTTCAGCTGGAGTTAAACAGCAGCATATGCCTGACATGAAATACATTAGAGATCCGCTGGTGTCTAATACTAGCATACTTGTTTTATTTATCGCTATAGATACAAGTATAGAATTGTTAAGTTTGGTAAGTACAGATACCAATTGGCTTTGCATGAGCAACTTTTCAGGCGCGCTCCTACTGTTCTTTTAAGGAGGTCTGTCACCACATGTACGGAATGAGAGGGACATTCGACGATCTCTACCACACGGATTGCCTTATGTCCAGTGGGAGGTCTATCAATAACTGCGCAGCAACATATGTAAGGAACTTGCAATACTTGAATGCATTTAGATTCCTATCAATGAAACAGGGACAAATTACACGGTTGTTTAAAAATACGCGTCAAACATTGATAGACAAAGAGTGGTGCTGTTACGCACTTCTTTGAGACAGCGTGTATTTTCAAGCGACGACTTGTACGTACTGCGAAAACTGACTTGTCCGTGGTTTGTAAACGATAGTTCATCCTTAAACTAAATTTTGTGCGCATATGCCACATACGTTTGCAGTGTTTGTAGATAAAATTCAGAGAGTTATACCGAAATTTTAAAATCAGTGCCAAGAAATTGCCACTGCAAAGAAACGTGAAGAGTATGAAATGCTATGTAACCTGGTGTTCACAGACCACAGTTTCGTCGATCCCTTTCGTATTTCCGAGGGTTTTCTCAGTGACATTTACATTATGCTTCAGTGCTGCTAAAATTTTGGTTTAGTTTCTTTCCTCAGATGCTGTTCTTTTTCCTTCTAGTTTTTAGAACTTTTGTATAAAACAGGTCGTGAGTACTTGTACAATCTGGATACGCCTGAGCATACAAGGGCATGACAGCTCTAATAGTTTCGAGGGGGGGGGGGGGAGGGGTTTGGAGGTCATTCGCCATAAACGAAATTAGCGTTTTCGACTGTAGTAAACATCGTGAATGTCTACAAAATTTCACTGTTATTTATTTTGCTACAGTAGCAGAACATAGACTAACGGGGTTCCAGCGTACAGGTAAAGAAAGAAACAAGCAATCGAGTTACGTCTATCCTTACATTTGCTACAGTGGGGCAGGAGATTCTAGAACCTCTTCTCCTGATGGCGGAGATGTGGTATGCGACGCTCTTATCTTCATACTGTTAGGTCAAGTCCCTTACATATTATGTTGTTGAAGTTCTCTTAGTGGCCTCTCGTAAATACCACATAAAAAGTATTTAGTTCCATTACAAAAAAAGAATGTCGGTGTCTTAATTCGGCGGCTATAAACGATAAAAATTATTCCTAAACGTCCGGGAATTTGTCGTATTATCCGCTTTAACATGGCATCTCGATAGATGATGGGCAAACTGTGTACCATTCTCCTGCACGCTGTAGATTTTCTGTTGAGTCAGAGAGCCGTACAACTATAGCACAAGGAAATGCTGGCCGTGAGGGGCATTAACCTGTGGCCGGTGAAGCCGACCATCTGGTTTGGCGTACCTCATATGGCATTCTGGTTGGATGAAGTACAGTAATCCTGACCAACTTCTAGAAACGGCACTGTCCCATAAACCATGGCTTAATTCTCTGGCAAGAACAGTTATTCCGGTAGCCCAAAAGTTTCCGTACTTAACGATAAATTTTAACTGAATATGATTTGAGGGCAGAAGTAAACTTTGTGGTGGAGGGGGGGTGGGGCGTATCGGCCGGTGGACGATGACGAGATGAGTTCAGTGATGATACTAAAATAATTTTTTGTACCTGGATTACTCCTCCTAGCTCTCTCTCTCTTTCTCTCTCCCATCCTTTTAGTTTTTCCAATGCAAATGACGGGTATAGTATTGTATCTCATTAAATACGAATTATCTGGTAAATGAAGCACCACTTCAGTTATCGAGAGAGTTATTGCGGTTTCCCACATAATAGGTAATTCTGATTTTTTAATCGATAATATTCCATAATGAAGAAGCTCTCAGCTGCTGTAGTAACGGTGACTGTTTAATGAAGTGAAGTGTTTTGATGAATATAAAAGCTCTATGGAATGTAATGTGGGATATTTGTAATGATGTTTATATAAACATTTAATTCCGCAGCAGATAATGTTAAATTGTTCAAATAGCTCTGAGCACTATGGGACTTAACATCTGAGGTCATCAGTCCCCTAGAACTTAGAACTACTTAAACCTAACAAACCTAAGGACATCACACACATCCATGCCCGAGACAGGATTTTACCCTGCGACCGTAGCAGTCGCGGTTCCGGACTAAAGCGCCTAGAACCGCTCGGCCACCATGTCCGGCTAGGTAATGTTCAACAGTCTCTAAAGATAAGAAGAAAAATCTACATTTACTTTCCGTATTTTTGTTTAACTGAGACAGAATCAATTTTGTGGCTTCGTCTGTGACAAGATCCTAAAACTCAGGAAACGGTCAAGCAAATGGAGTGCCTCTTGTGAGGCAGTGTAACGTCTTAAAATATATATGTGTAGCTCAATCTCTTTTACGTTCCTCTTTTAAAGTAACACTGCTAATTTTATTCCTTGCATGCCTTATTGCAAAGTTAATAACAACTGTCGGAACGATGGAATTTAACGTTGAGAATCAGGTCTGTTTCGAAAGATTGTAGCTTTGCATATATAAAAATGGAGAATCACGGCATTAATGTTTGAGAATATTGTATTTTAGGACTGTATTATACATTAACCGAACAACTACACAAACGTAAAATACACCTGTTACAGGACATTAACAGTCCACCACTCATTTGCCTTTACGATTTCCTGAACACTGGTGGGAACACCTCATGAAGTTTCTAAGTATCTGTGGAGGAATAGGAACCCATTATTTGTCAAAAGCTGAGGACAGAGAAGCTAGTAATGATAGTCGTTGAGGTCTGAAGCGAAATCAGTTCTATAACGCATCCCAAAGGTGTTGCATTGGTTTGAGGTCAGTTATGTTATTGCCCACAAACCTTACCTCAAAGATGCTCTTTAGTGGCAGCATACTTTGTCATACTAATACAAACTATCATCGATTCCGAACTGTTCCTCTACTATACGCCGTATATAGTGCTGCTCGTATTCTTCCGCAGTTAGTGCAGGAACTTGACCACACCCTAACCACGAGAAACACACTGATACCATCTGATCACCCGCTTCGTGCTTCACTGTTGGCTCTGCATATGATGACAGTTAACGTCCTCGACGCATTCGCCAAACGCAAAACCTACCATCGGATTGTCACAGCCAGTTGCTGGTTACACCGACTTAGCGTCACTTAGCACTGACTACGGAACTATGTGGCTTATGAGAAGCTGCTCGATCATTTTACCCCACAACACTTATTCGCTTACTAAAATTAATGTACTAGACTGACTTCTGGATGCATTTTGGAACTAAAGAGTGAAACCCTCCACTGACTTTATAACACTGCAACAGCATTTACGTAGCTTACGTATTATGAAATACCAAATTAGGTTTATGTACAATGCCCCAAAAAACAAATAGTCCTGTCACGGAAATGCCACGTATAACATTCCCGTCCGCTACTCTCATACCATAACCTGAAAGTTGGAAGCAGGTCGTGAAATAAAACTATCTTGTTAAAGCAATTGTGGTATAAAGCAACACAGCAGTGTTACCCTCTGAGAGGAATTTTGTTATGTTGAGCGTGTTGCACATAACGGAGGTGGCTTATCGGAAATGAAAGTCAGAATTACGAAAATATTTGAACAGTAACAAACAAAATTTTTGCCTATCTCCACTGTATAGCGGATAAAGAAAACGGTCGCCAGCCTAACTAGGCAAGAAAATGATTAATATTCTCGTTCAAGAAAATGGTTATTAGTAACTTTAATGGATAAACACAACCTATACTTTGTCACACAAGAGTGCAGTGAACTCTCACACATACATATGTTTACGGTAAGATGGAAACTAACAGTTAGAGCAGCACAAACTATATGCAAAATTATAACAGATACCGAAACACACTATTACTTTCAGGACTTACACAAACTGGATGGTCTTTACAACGTTATTATTACTATTCACTGCAGAATCATTAATTGGATATAGGTTAAGTCTCTCTCAGTTAAATACTTTATTATTTAAAATGAAAGTTAATTGGAATCCACTAACAGGTTGTTTCTCACTGTCTTCTGAACAAAGAAATAATGTTTCTCATAATTAGTTTTCTTCCCATTGCTTGTTACCTAGCATTAACACATTAGACAAACTGTGGATCCTGTAATATTATTAATATGCACTTCTAATACACAAGAGAGACAAACACTTAGCAAACATGAGTATATAACGTTGCACAACAGCAGTTTTCCACTTTTACTACAACGGGACACAAAAGTAAGATTTATGTAAGATACTGACTCATCTTCTGCGATTCACAACAGGCAGCAACGTGATCATTTACTAAGCAAAATTTTATAAGCCTCAGTTTTAAGAACTTTCAATTTGAAGTTGGCAACAACACATTAATAAGCAGTTTTACTAGGAAAATTATTTTCAGCAAGCATCATTAACTTTAACTTTTTTTTACTATGTACAAGAGGCATTAATTAGCAAAACACTGGTCTTTAATGTTGTTTCAGTAGGGACACCCGGTAATCACTTTAGTTCAAACGGAGAGGAACCTGAGAGGTGTTATGATAAGGAGAAAAATCAAGGTAAGTACATAAATTCAGTTATAAATTACCTTATATTCGAGCACACTAACGCATCCATTAAAGCTGATCCTTCACTGTACATTACTACAGTGCTCCATTGCAATGACTGCGCAATGTGGTGGCGATTGCATGTTGGTAGGTGAAATTGCAGGTAGAATTGCTGGACTCTGTCATTTCTTGGTGGTGATGATAGATACAAATTCCAGAATGATTCCAGCTATTTGTCCATCCATCCGAAGCAGTGGAAAGTAGCAGAAAAATATCCTCTCTCGGGACCAGCACAATGTGCAACTGTTAGGTAGCAGTTCACAGTTTCGTAGCTCGTCCCCGACTCGTAGTTCGTCCCTGACTGGTGGCTCGTCCCCGACTAACTCTTGTTCCACCTTTTCTACCTAGGCCAACCACAATTTGCCCGCGCTACACAGTTCCGTTCCCGAGGGAACCACAACACATTTTACATACAAACTAACTAAGAACCCTAGGTGAGGATCAGCAGTTTACATAACAGCAACCAAATACAATAAATAAAACAAAACATTTACACATATTGGCATTTATACAAGAAAAATTATTCATTCAGAAATTGCAATTATATCTAGTAAGTTTGGTTCCCTCCATGTGGTACAAAGAATTTGAATGACAGCTACAGTACTATGCATAGAACCAAACCATGACATCAAAGTTTGTACAAAGAAAGCAGTATACAAAAATGTGTTATTGAGTCAAAGACATTTACATATATACTCAATGATGTAACATTAAATGAAACGAAAGCAAAATAAATCAGTGGAGTATTAGAGCTATGGTGTTACAACTTCAACAGTTTTTTGCAACCACTCTCTGGCTTGATAGGCTGTCCTTATCTGTCAGTATATGAGGTCTACCTATTCTTGGATTTTTCGGAAAATGTATGTTGATGTCTTCGGGGATTATAGCTCCAAACTCTTCGAAACAGTGACAATGAGAAAAGTATTCTCCTTCCAACTGTGCTTCAGACGATCACAGCCATCTCGAAAATCTATTAATGGCTGTAGATATCAAGGGCGAAGTTATTCTTCACCTGAATTTTAAAATTCAGTTTATTCACCTGAGAAGTAATGTAGACCAAAAGTGACAAATCTGTAGGGAGGCAGAGTCTGAGAGCTGTGGATCATTATCTTCTTCACTGAGAAGACATATATATTTCGTTTCGGAGGTTGTAGAAACGAAACAGGACTTTGCCGTCGCTGAGACACCACATTATTGTGCAGTAAGGAAAGTCACAGAGTTCAGTATCAATGCCTTCAAGAAAAAACTGGAGCTGACTGTTTGAATATATGACACCAGATGAAGTTCATAGCAGACATGACCGTTTTCAGCACACAAGATACATGTAAGTATTTGTGATATGATCAGCCCCCCCCCCCCCAAACCCTTCATTATTGCAGGCTTTTATTCTTCCTTCATGAGCTGTAACACCTCGAAGGTGATTCCATTGAAGCATATAGTCCTGAAAACTATTTGCACTTCAATAAAAATGTCTTTTCCGTCTGGTGCTCCCTCCGTGCCGCGGACGGATACTAACCTTTCCATTATCTGGTAATCTGAAATAACATCACGAACAAACACGTGAAGTTGCGATGTACTCAGGAGATCAGTAGACATAGCCAGCCCCAGAGAATACCGCAAGATACACGCATCTTTCTCCAGTATCTATAGCCCTATTTTCTCTCCATCTTCTTCCGTTCTTAGCAGATATGACCTTGCTGAACGCTGGTACTTCAAAACGAATCTGCTTCGTTAACACACTAGTCTGCTTCCGTCATACACTCTTCGGTGAACTTGCAACTAGTAAACAGTTTTCCTCGTTATGTCATCATATGCAGTATTTTATAAATTGCACAACAGAGATTAATTTTGCATCAAGCTCATGGAGGTATTTCTTTGGATTTGAAACGTACGTTTCACGGACTGATATTCCGCAAACAATATCTTTACACAAAACGTTGAATATGTTGGCAGATGTTTCGTCCTATTTTGATGCTGAAGGTAGTGCTGTTTCAAAGTGACATTTTCACTGCATATTCGTCCTTTGTTTCATCAAAAGCAGCACTCCACATCCCATTCTTCATTGAAAATGCGACTCTTGGCGTCCGCTTTTCTTATTTTAGTAATCATAATGAAGCGGGCGTAATCGGTGTCTGAAAATGAAACAGACATTGAAATATAAACATATGAAACTCGTGGATGACGTTAAATAAGAAAGCATTACAATAAACCATAAAATATAAGTACTATAGTTAAGAGGTGAACACAGTAAATAACAAAGTCTGGGCACCAAAGCCACTATAAATTACGTTGAACGGAACTACATGTTTTCGCAGCGGAATGACTCCTTCTTTAAATTTCAGGTTTGCAGCAGCTTATATTCAGCTTCTTCTTCCAATGTTTCGGCTGTAGACTAGTAGACTAAGGCAATAAATGTCATGGAATAGGGACATGCACATATACAGAGGCAGTAATATCACGCACACAAGTTACCAAACGCAGTGCATTGGCAGAGCTGTCATTTGTGTTCCGGTGGTTCAAGTGAAAGGTTATCGGACGCGATTACGGCCGCACGACTTTGAACGTGGATAGGTAGTTGCAGCAAGACGCGAGTGAACATTCAGACGTCGACAGTGTCAAAGTTTTGGCGAGAATACCAAATTTCAAGGATTATCTCTCCCCATGGGTAACGTAGCTGCCGACGGCCTTCGCTAAACGACCGAGAGCAACGGCGCTTGAATAGAATTGTCAGTGCTAATAGTTGCCCAACAGACTATCGACGCCAGCTTCTTGCTAAAAGCACGACATTATCTGCAGCGCCTCTTGTAGGGACGCGACCGTATCGGTTGGACCCAAAACGACTGGTAATGTGAACATATCACTTGAGTCACGATTTCAGTAGGTAAAAGCTGATGGAGGGTTAGAGTGTGGCGCTGACCTTACGAAGCCATGGACACAAGTTGTGAACAAATCACTGTCCAAGTGATTCCATAACGGTACGGGATCTGTTAACAAACAATGGACTGTGTGCTCTGGTACAACGGAACCGATCATTGGCGGCAAATATTTACATTAGGCTGCTAGGAGACCATTTGCAGCCATTAGTGATGTTCCACAACAATGATAGAATTTGTATGGATGACGGTGCAGCATATCACTTTGCCGCAGTTGTTCGTGGTTGGTTTGAAGAATGTTGCTGGACAATTATAGCGAATGATCTGGCCAATCGGATCGCCTGTCAAGAATGCCATCGAACATTTGTGGGACATAATCGAGAGATCATTATGTGCCTTAGATCCGTCAACACCTTCGCAGCTATGGTCTGCTACAGGGAGAGCATGGCTCAATAATTCTGCAGATTACTTCCAACTACTTCTTGAGTCCATGTCACGTCCAGCTGCTGCAATACACTTTGCAAAACGAGGTCCGACACGATTTGAACAGGTACGCCATGAATTGACTCACCTCATTGTACATCGTTCAGCGATCTTAATTAAGAGCCGGAAGATTGACGCTCAGCTACTTATTGTTATTTCATCCCCATGATCCCATAATATAAATACCTTTTAAAAGTACATTGTAGGAAGATGAAATTCTTCTGATAAAAGCAAGAAAGCACTCCATTTTGGTTTAAAAACTAAAGGACATGCATCAGGTTGAGAGGTAGTGTTGAAGGAGAGGGTATGTTCCATAGGGTTGAGGAATGTGGGTAGAAAGATAACGGTCCGTTAGATAGTAAAGCTATGGAGATGAGATGACGATATGGGAAATACAGTCGGTGAGAAAGACAGATGGTGAGGAGTAGTGTGTTGCGAAGATAGGTCAGTGATTGCAAGAGGAAGGGAACAGGAATGGATCGAGATGGGAAAGGAGAGTGGAGTCTGGATGTGGAGTGGGATAGGTGTGTAAGTGTCAAAATTAGTAGGAGGGATAAAAATCTGGGCGCATCTCACTGTCTGGGAGAGGGAATTGCGTGAAGTTGCATTGGGATAGAATATGGATTGTGTGAAGGTGTAGGGACGGAGGGACATCTTCATGAAGGCACGATGGCGTACTAGTTTTGGTCATCAGAAGAGAGGCAGTGGTATGATTGGAATCTAGTTAGCGGATGGTATACGACATGTGGAGCTGTTCGATGTGGGTTAGTAGGGACGGGAATTTGATGAGATGGTACAGGATGCAGGTGAGGAATGGTAAATACATACAGAAAGCGATGCGGAGTACATGGAGTTCGAGAATTTGGAGGATCTTACAGAACTTCGGCGAGGCAGAGAACCATGCGAAAGCTGCATAGCAGAGGAATGGTCCAATCAGGATTTTGTAGCTGTGGAGAATAGCGGAGGGATGTAACCTCAAGGTTCGGCTTTCAGTAGTTTTAGTGGTTTTAGTCTGTTGCGGGCTTCCTGTTGGATGGTTAGTAGATGAGATTTCCACGTTAGATGTCGGGATGCTCCACCACTCGCTTCGTCCTTTTAAACTAGTCTTCGTTGATCCGTTATGGATCATGGGACGACGGCTGGCATGAACTTCTTGATGCAATAATTTACTAACAGCCGTATGTATTGCAGAAATTTATTTTATTTTATGAACTTCAATGTGCTACCAGTTTGTAATGCCGAAACTGGATGCACATTGAAGTTCATAAAATAAAATAAATTTCTACAATACATACGGCTGTAGGTAAATTATTGCATCAAGAAATTTTTAAACTAGTGGTTCATTTTGCATCCAGCCACAGATACACAAGTGCCAAAGAAGTAGATTGGCGGCAAAGGAGTACAATTTCCATGAATTATATCTGTGGCGCTACGCTGGAAGCCCTCGCTGGGATGCCGATATATCACTCTGAGCAGCACTGTCGCGATATCTATGTAAGTTCGTGACAGGGAGCGCCGGACTCTATTATTTATCCAAGCTGATCCTCTATCTCCATTAATTAATTTCGTAGACAAGCGAATTTCAGTTGCCTCTTTCAGCACTGAGTCCCAGACAGGTGGCGCAGCCGCTAAAGCTTTGACGTTGTCGTACAACACTGAGTGATTTGTATCAATATAATGTTCTGCTATAGTCCATTTATATGTCAGCAAGAGGCGGGCATAGAAGCTGTATTCCACGGGTCTTTCATGAGCTGGAAGAATCGTCAGTCCCATGTATGAGAAGCCATATATGCAGGGGATATTGTAAACCTCTGCCTTCCGGAGAATCAAATCATCTTGAGCGGAACTCAAGAATACACCTTTTTTCGGTAGAGAAGGGGAAATCACTTTTACTTTTTCCTTGCAGTGGAATCGTTCTATTTTCGATGATAGGCTACCAGCACTGGCAGGAAAGCCATGGATTTCAATCTTTCTGTGCCTTCTGCATTTCTTATAATTATCTTTCGTAGTGCCTTGTGTACATGCTATGGCTTAAAGAACTTTCTGTAGGTGTAAGAGCTGAGCACTCTCATCAGTATTGATGTGTGCCCTGTTACCTGAAGAGAACACTCATTATATGTGAAGGATGGCGACAGCTGTTGTTGTTGTGGTCTTCAGTCCAAAGATTTGTTTGTTCCAGCTCTCCATGCCACTCTATCTTGTGCAAACCTTTTCTTCACCCAGTAACTACTGCAACCTAACCTACATCCTTCTTAATCTTCTTAGTGTATTCATCTCTTGGTCTCCCTCTACGATTTTTACCCTCCACGCTTCTCTCCAGAACATGATGCCTCAGTACGTGTCCTACCAACCGATACCGTCTTCTAATCAAGTTGTGCTACAAATTCCTCTTCTCCCCAATTCTTTTCAGTACCTCTCCATTAGTTACGTGATCTACCAAACCTAATCTTCGGCATTCTTATGTAGCGCCACATTTCAAATGCTTCTATTCTCTTCATGTCTAAACTGTGTATCGTCCATGTTTCCCATCCATGCAAGGCTACACTCTATACGAATACTTTCCGAAGAGACTTCCTGACACTTAAATCTATACTCGATGTTAACTAATTATACTTGTTCAGAAACGCTTTCCTTGCCATCGCCAGTCTACATATTACGAGGTCTGGAACTTAAATAGTGGCACCTACACTCCTGGAAATGGAAAAAAGAACACATTGACACCGGTGTGTCAGACCCACCATACTTGCTCCGGACACTGCGAGAGGGCTGTACAAGCAATGATCACACGCATGGCACAGCGGACACACCAGGAACCGTGGTGTTGGCCGTCGAATGGCGCTAACTGCGCAGCATTTGTGCACCGCCGCCGTCAGTGTCAGCCAGTTTGGCGTGGCATACGGAGCTCCATCGCAGTCTTTAACACTGGTAGCATGCCGCGGCAGCGTGGACGTGAACCGTATGTGCAGTTGACGGAGTTTGAGCGAGGGCGTATAGTGGGCATGCGGGAGGCCGGGTGGACGTACCGCCGAATTGCTCAACACGTGGGGCGTGAGGTCCCCACAGTACATCGATGTTGTCGCCAGTGGTCGTCGGAAGGTGCACGTGCCCGTCGACCTGGGACCGGACCGCAGCGACGCACGGATGCACGCCAAGACCGTAGGATCCTATGCAATGCCGTAGGGGACCGCACCGCCACTTCCCAGCAAATTAGGGACACTGTTGCTCCTGGGGTATCGGCGAAGACCATTCGCAACCGTCTCCATGAAGCTGGGCTACGGTCCCGCACACCGTTAGGCCGTCTTCCGCTCACGCCCCAACATCGTGCAGCCCGCCTCCAGCAGTGTCGCGACAGGCGTGAATGGAGGGACGAATGGAGACGTGTCGTCTTCAGCGATGAGTGTCGCTTCTGCCTTGGTGCCAATGATGGTTGTATGCGTGTTTTGCGCCGTGCAGGTGAGCGCCACAATCAGGGCTGCTTACGACCGAGGCACACAGGTCCAACACCCGGCGTCATGGTGTGGGGAGCGATCTCCTACACTGGCCGTACACCTCTGGTGATCGTCGAGGGTACACTGAATAGTGCACGGTACATCCAAACCGTCATCGAACCCATCGTTCTACCATTCCTAGACCGACAAGCGAACTTGCTGTTCCAACAGGACAATGAACGTCCGCATGTATCCCGTGCCACCCAACGTGCTCTACAAGGTGTAAGGCAACTACCCTGGCCAGCAAGATCTCCGGATCTGTCCCCCATTGAGCATGTTTGGGACTGGATGAAGTGTCGTCTCACGCGGTCTGCATGTCCAGCACGAACGCTGGTCCAACTGAGGCGCCAGGTGGAAATGGCATGGCAAGCCGTTCCACAGGACTGCATCCAGCATCTCTACGATCGTCTCCATGGGAGAATAGCAGCCTGCATTGCTGCGAAAGGTGGATATACAATGTACTAGTGCCGACATTGTGCATGCTCTGTTGCCTATGTCTATGTGGCTGTGGTTCTGTTAGTGTGATCATGTGATTTATCTGACCCCAGGAATGTGTCAATAAAGTTTCCCCTTCCTGGGACAATGAATTCACGGTGTTCTTATTTCAATTTCCAGGAGTGTATTTATTCACAACCGATAATAAAGAGTTTCATGTTTGCACCTGTTAGTGTCTTTCAGAATAGTCACCAGCGTTGCATAAAACCCGCTGCCAGCCATGTGGATGACGTAGAATACTGTTAGCAGAGCCTGTTCTGTTGATGCGGTCTAAAGTTATGGTGATTCTCTTGTAAGACGCCAATGGTGTTATTCTAACGCATTACATTCCTCCAAAGCAGACCGTCACTGCACAGCATTACTGTTCGTTTTTGGAGCATGACCTGTGACCAGCTTTGCGAAAGAAGCGGTGACACTTTCTTCGCAACTCACCCATCATTTTACACGGCAATGCGCGCGAGCATACAACGCAAGTGGTACCTTCTCTGTTTGGTCGATGGGACTGGCAAGTACTGTACAATCCACCATACTCACAGGACTTAAGCCCTTGTGACTTTGATTTGATTCCGAGGATGAAGGAACTACTTCGTGGAATTCGCTTCAGAACTGGTCCAGAGATTCGACGGGTAGTAGATAGTTCCAATCGCACCATCAACATAACAGGCTCTGCTAACGGTATACTACGCCTTCCAAATCGCAGGCAACGGGTTGTACAAAACGCTGGTCACAGCTTTGAAGGACAGTAACAGATGCAACCATGTAATTCTTTTATATCGGTTGTGAATAAGTAGTTGCCACTATTTAAGTTCCAACCCTCGGCCATCCTCTACACTTCGACCATCCTCAGTTATTTTTTTGGCAAAATAGCAAAACTTATCTTCTACTTTAAGTGCCTCACTTCTTAATCTCGCCATCGACTGATTTAATTCGACTACATTCCATTATACTCGGTTTGCTTTCATTGATGTTCATCTTATATCCTCCCTTTCAAGAGACTGTCCACTCTGATCAACTGTTCTCTCAAGTCCTTTGCTGTCTCTGACAGAATTACAATGTCATCGACAAATCACAAGGTTTTTACTTCCTCACCCTGTATGTTAATTCGTACTCCAAATTTTTCTTTGGTTTTCTTTACTGCTTGTCCAATGTACTGATTGAATAACATCGGGGATAGGCTACAACCCTGTCTCACTGTTTTCTCAACCATTGCTTCCCTTTCATACCCTTCGACTCTTATAACTCCCCTCTGATTTCTGCACAGATTGTGAATAGGATTACGCTCCTGCCACCTTCAAAATTTGAAAGAGAGCACTCCAGTCAACATTCTCAAAAGCTTTCTCTAAGTCTGTAAATGTTATAAACGTTCTTACAGAAGTCGTAGGTTCAGTATTGCCTCGCGTGTCCCTACATTTCTACAAAATCCAAACCGATCTTCGCCGGGGTCGGCTGCTAGCAGTTTTTCCATTCGTCTGTAAAAACCTCGTGTTAATATTTGGCAACAATGATTTATTAAAGTAATATTTCGGTAAATTTTACACCTGTCAACACCTGCTTTTCTTTGGAATTGAAATTATTATAATCTTCATGAAGTCTGAGGGTATTTCATATGTCTCATACATCTTGTCCACGAGATGGAAGAGTTTGGTCATGGCCAGGTCTCCCAAGGTTATCGGTAATTGTAAATGAATGTTGTATACTGCTGAAGCCTTGTCTGTACATAGGTCTTTCAGTGCTCTGTCAAATTCTGTAGGCAGTATCATATCTCCCTTCTCATTTTCGTATACATCCTCTTCCATTTGCATAAAATTGCCGTCAAGTACATCTCCCTTGTATAGACCTTCAATATACCCTTCTTTTCGGCTTTCCCTTTTTTGCTTCAGGTTGGTTTACCATCTAAGCTTTTGATATTTGTGCAGGTGGTTCTCTTTCCTCCAAAGGTGACTCCTATTTTTATGTAGGTGACATCTATCTTACCCCTAATGATATATGCTTCTGCATCCTTACATTTGTCATCTATTCACTCCCGCTTGGCCGTTTTGCACTTCTTATCGTCGATATTATCTTTGAGACGATTGTATTCCCTTTCACATGCTTTATTTACTGCATTTTTAAATTGTCTCCTTTCATTAGTTTAATTCAATATGTCTTCTGTTGTCCAAGGATTACTACTAACCCTCGTCTTTCTACTTACTTGATTCTCTGCTGCCTTCACTATTTCATCTCTCAAAGCTACTTATTCTTCTTCTACTGTATTCCTTTACCCCATCCTTTTCAATCGTTCCCTAATGCTCCCTCTGAAACTCTCAACAATCTTTAGTTCTTTCAGGTTAATTAGGACCCATCTCCTTAAATTCCAACGTTTCCGTAGTTTCATCAGTTTTAATGAACTGTTTATAACCCATAAATTGTGGTCAGAGTCCACATCTGCCGCTGGAAAGGTTTTGCTGTTTAATACCTCGTCCCTAAATCTCCGTCTTACAATAACATAAGTCTGAAACAGTTCGGTGTCTCCAGGTCTCTTCCACGTAAACAACCTACTTCCGTGAATCTTAAACCAAGTGTTAGCGATGATTATGTTTTGCTCTGTGCAGAATTCTACAAGTCGGCTTCCTCTTTCATTCCTTACCAGGACGCGCGGGGTCGCCACGCCGTCTAGAGGGTCTTGCCATGGTCCGCACGGCTCCCCCCGTGGGAGGTTCCAGTCCTCCCTCGGACATGTGTGTGTCTGTGTCCTCCTAAGCGTAAGTCAGTTTTATTAAGAAGTGTGTAAGCCTGGGGACCGATCACCTCAACAGTTTGGTCCCATTAGACCTCACCACAAACAAAATTATTTGCCCCAAGTCCGTATTCACCTACTACTTTTCCTTTTCTTCATTTTCCAACTATCGAATTCCAGTCCCCTATGACTATAAAATTATCGTCGCCCTCAACTATTTGAATAATTTCTTTTCTCTCATCACACATTTCTTCTGTCTCTTCACCATTTACGAATCTAATTGGCATATAAACTTGTACGGTACTACTGTGGTAGGTGTAGGCTTTGTTTCAATGTTGGCTACAATAACGGGGTCACTCTGCTCTTCGAAGTAGTTTATCCGCTTTCCTATTCTTCATTCATTACTAAACTTACTCCTGCATTACCACTATTTGATTTTGTATTTATAGCCCTGTATTGACTGATCAGAGGTCCTGTTCCTCCTGCCACCGAAATTAACTAACTCCCACTATAGCTAACTTCAACCTATCCTTTTCCCTTTTTAAATTTTCTAACGTACCCGCCGGATTAGAGAATATGACAGTCTACGCTTCGATCCGTAGAACGCCAGTTTTCTTTCTCCTGATGACGACGTCCTCCTTAGTAGTCCTTGCCCTATAATCCGAATGGGGGATTATTTCATCTCCGGAATATTTTACCCAAAAGGGTGTCATCAACATTTAACCATACAGTAAAGCTGCTAGCCCTCGGTAAAAATTAAGGCTATAGTTTCCCCTTGCTTTCAGCCGTTCCCAGTATCATCGTAGCAATGCTATTTTGGTTGATGTTGCAAGGCCAGTTCGGTCAATCATCCAGACTGTGGCACCTGTAACTACTGAAAAGGCTGCTGTATCTTTTCAGGAACCACACATTTGTCTGGCCTCTCAACAGGCACTCCTCCGTCGTGGTTGCACCTACGGTACAGCTATCGGCATTGCTGAGGCATGCAAGCCTCCCCACCATTCCCTAGAATGGTGGTGGGGGGGGGGGGGGAGGTGAGGCAGCTAATGTAAATATAAATCCTTATGCTTTATGCTTCGATTTCTTGTGTACTAGATGTCCCAAAGTGCCACTACCTTTGCGCCGAATTAAAAACTGTTGCCAAGACTGGTAGAGATCTGGACGACGTTACGATTACGGTTTTAGGCAGAGTATTAAACTTTGCGCCCATGCGAAGGGTTTCGTCAGTACCCTTGCTCATCAGCGCCGTTGAAGAAACTGTTCGACCACTCTCCATAGAATCAGGAAATTAAAAACAGCGTGAAATTTCCGAGCTGTTTTCAAGAGTCGCCCACAAAGGGGTAATTTATAGCTACGTAAGGTTCTCGAGGATACCTAGACGGTCGTTCTTCCAGCTAATAAAGGTAATGCCACAGTTTTTAATGTCCTTTGCCTATTATGAAAGAATAAACGGCTTACTGATTTATAGCACATACCGGAAGATCTGTAAAGACTCCACTAACCAAGTGGTAAAGAAGACTGCTTCGCTTCTGTACGCTTCCCCTTTCAGGCAAAAGTGTTGAGAAGATGGAAACCAAGTGGTTTTACGGTCTTCCAAGTATCCATAAGAGGCATGGTTTTATGTGTCCAGTATTGAGTAACAATGGATATCCAAACTATTAGTGTGCCAAACACTTGACCACGTTATTAGTTCTTCCTGTGAAAAAATGTTCTGATCACATATTCAACGCTGTGGACTTCATTGGCAGCCTAATAATGCTGATACAGAACAGCTCTGCTCTCTTAGTCAGCTTGGATGTGGCGCCTTTATCGAAAGCTGTTCCCCTTTCAGATTCCTTATCATTTATTGGTAAAAGTTTTCATAAAGATAATTTCAGCGTCATTTAAACATGTAATGAGCTCGACATACTTCTGATTTAATAACGAATTGTTTGAATAGACTGTTCGGGTCGCCACCGGAAATCCCTTGTCGCCATTGTTAACTACATTAGTTATGGAGGACATTGGGCAGAAGACGTTGAAATCATCTATCTTAAAGCCGACAATATTTTTGAGATATGTTGACGAGAAGTTTGTAGTATGGCAGTTGGTTAAATGAATTACATGATTTTTTTAACGATCATAATTCCATTCACAGACAAATCCAGTTTACTGTGGGAATTGGAAAGGTGGGATGCCTTACATTTTTGGATGTTTTTGTTCGGCAGAATGAGACATAAGGTATATCAAAACTGACGCATAGAGATTTAAATTTACGTATAAGTAGCTGCCTTCATACTTCGCAGACGATTAGTTTCCTCAGAACTTAAGTTCACAGAGTATACATCATTGCTCCTACTATTTAAGACAGTTTCCTAAGCCAGCGGGTATTCTCCACGGCAGATACGTAGGATGCTACGAAAGAAATCAGAAGTGTCCATAAGCAAAGCAGAAGAAGACCGAAACGTTTAAATCCACAGGTTCACTTGCATATGTAGGAAATCTATCGTGCTAATAGGGCTAAACCTCTGTAAGCACAAATTGAAAGTGATTTTACGTTCCCCACCGAAAACAGCACCACTCTTGGGTCTGTTGAAGGTAATTTGATGCTCTCCAAGGCTTGGCTTTACAATATCATCTGTGAACGTAACGTCTCATACATGGGACAGAGGATTCATACAGTTCATCAAAGAAGTGCGGAACACTGCATGTACATCATCCTCCCACCTGCAAATAAATCGCCTGTTGCTGAACAATGTATTGATACTGATCACTGCAGGTTGTACGAAAACGTAGAAATTTAGCGTCCAAATCATGTTTCCTAGACTCTGTGGTGAAAGAGGCAATGAAATTCGCTTGGCGACGAATTTAATTGTAGAGATAGCGGGTTCAGCTTGGATAGGTCATGCAATTCGCCACGTTCTATGACAAACTTACGAAGAATGAGACAACGACATCAAAGGGTAGACTGACAGCGTAGTCACAAATCTAATTCATGCAAATTGGCCGGCCGGAGTGGCCGTGCGGTTCTGGGCGCTACAGTCTGGAACCGAGCGACCGCTACGGTCGCAGGTTCGAATCCTGCCTCGGGCATGGATGTGTGTGATGTCCTTAGCTTAGTTACGTTTAATTAGTTCTAAGTTCTAGGCGACTGATGACCTCAGAAGTTACGTCTCATAGTGCGCAGAGCCATTTGAACCATTTTTTCAGCAAATTGTACCGATCAACTTTTCTGGCGCTTGCTTATCTTCGCCCGCATGAGCAGTGGCGCGCCCTCAGGTTTGAAAGGACGGAAGGAGTGTTGGAGCAGCAGTCTTTCAGATCACTCTGATGAATGCTGAACGAAATACAGATGAAATTTTAGAATAAGACGCTGAATTTATGCTTCGAGTTACCTTAAATTTAATGCTGCATGTAAGCCACATTAATTAATTTATTTTTTCACCATGAATTCAGTAAATTTAGAGCACATGACAGCTATGAGGTCTCCCCACATTACTAGATCTCCTAGCATTCTGAATGTTTAAATGTAAATTGTATCATAAAGCATCGTGTTCCATTCGTTTTATAATGCATGTTCATGTACTCTCGGCTGGCCGGATCATGCGACGTCGGGGACCGGTCAGGCCGTGGGTCATTGTTTCGTGACGTTTTTTATGAGCCGTAGAATGAGAGAAAAGTAAAATACGAACAAAAGGGAACAAAGGTACTAAAGAAACAGACATTTAAGCTGTCCTAATTGTCGATTCGAGTGCTCCGAGAAGTAAGTAATGTCTTCCGATTAGCCTTGAAATGAAAGCTATTTATGAATAAAACCCGTGTTCTTTGAGACACCTAGTAGCAGACAGGAGCCTTATACACTAACGGAAAGAAAACAACGAAGAAGACAATCAATCAAATTCACCAAATAATCTACTTAAGGGACTTGCATGTAACGCTATACATAGTGTAGTGGGAAAACCAGAATAACACGAATGGTCGACTGTTAAGAGGCTTTGCTACTTTTAACGACGAACATTTCGCCAAAGAATAAGGTACACAAATAATGGCTGCCAATCGGTAATAGATTATGATACATAAGAGAATCGGAGAGCAAGTACAATATACAAAGATTTATAGAGTCTCTGACATTGGGTCAGACTAGCGCCTTGTAAGCTCGGTCACAAGCAGTGGGCCACGCAAGTCTGCCACTTTAGAACTTAAAAACTAGCGATGTGAAAGGCCGCAGACCAGCCGCAGGTCACTTCTCGTAGGGCAGCCACCTCAAACAGATCACCACCAGCTACGCTAAGCCATCGCTTCTCACCTCCTCAGCCGTTGCCCCCCCCCCCCCCCCCGAGTTTGTCGTCCTCCCCTGCCGTATACATGTGGAACTTCGACCGAAATGCTCAAATTGAAGTGATAGACTCGGAGATACTTCATCTCGATGTCTTTGCTGCCATAATCTGTCTGAACGTGTTGTCTTAAAGGCTGAAGTTTAAAGACCATACCATTAACGTCCAGCAGCCATGATTTGGACCCTAAATTTCGACGTTTTCGTACAATTTGTAGTGATCAGTATCAATACATTGTTCAGCTGCAGGCGATTTATCTGCATGTGAGAGGCAGATGTACCTGCACTTCTTTGATGAACTGTATGAATCCTCTGTCCCATGTAAGAGACGTTACATTCACAGATGATATTCTAAAGCCAAGCCTTGGAGAGCATCAAATTACCTTCAACAGACCCAAGAGTGGTGCTGTTGTCGGTGGGGGACGTAAAATCACTTTCAGTTTGTGCTTACTGAGTTTTAGTCCTGTTTGTACGATAGATTTCCTACATATGCAAGTGAACCTGTGGATTTAAAGGTCTCGGTCTTCTGCTTTGCTTATGGACACTTTTGATTTCATTAGTAGCATCCTACGTAGCTGCTGTGGAGAATACCCGCTGGCTTAGGAAACTCTCTTAAATAGTAGGAGAAATGATGTATACTCTGTGAACTTAAGTTGCGAGGACACGGCTTGACGTGGCCTCGAAGACACTTTAAATACGCTGAGGAGCCGGTCTCATCTATGAAGGCTAAACTGGCTCGTGAAATACGCCGAAATGGGACTCACTGGGGCAGGAGTTGGCATTTCTCGGTCTAAGGCGTCCCAAATGTGTCCATTCGGATCCAGGTAATATGATCTGGCGGAGGGTTGAATGGGTATACATGTGGTCTTTGCTGTGGTATGTGTTGCTCCAACGGATCTGACAGTACTCCATGTCGACGGGGTCATGCCTACTCTTATTGAAGGTATAGATCGCATGTGAACTGCGGAGGTTCCCGATCTAGTTGTCTTGGTTTCTTCTTGGCTGCATGTGAGTATTGAGGATTTTGGCTGTGACTCTCTCACATGAATCACGGCCTGCAGTTTTACAATAGTAAACGTAACTACCATACAGAGTCAGTCATTACAGTAAGCGGCGGGCTTCTAACGCTGCGGTTTCCGCAATGGTGGAAGTCATCCAAGACATGTGTTTCACGATCTGAAGATGATAGAGTGCAAGGAAAAAGCAGTCTACAAACGTGATTGCTTACTAAAATAGTGAGGCGACATATTTAAAATACTGATCATGTGTGTGGCACATGCAGCAGACAGAACTAACGCGGCATAACGAGCGTGTGCCGAGGGCAGCACAAATCATCAGAGGTTTTTTCACCTGTAATGGAGCATCTCGAAGAAGCTGAAGTAGTTGAACTAGCAGACATTTGCAAATTGACGAAATGTTTCCAGTTAAAATTCCTCTTAACCCGTTGAGTAACGCTCGACTGCATCTCGCCATAAGAAGAGTAACAACGAAGTTATGATGGAGTTGATGAGTGATTCGAGCACAGGAATAAAAAAGACAATGAAAGATGTATCAACAATAAGAATTCTGCCCGTGACGTGATCGTTAAAGTCGTAAAAGACGATTACTTCAAAGGCCAGTTGACAGGACTGGAAACGTTACATTTTCGCAGATTTTGGATTAACGATCGACAAAGAAACGAGGAAGATGTTAAAGAGCTATAGTAAACAACACTCAATCAATCTAAACAGTCTTACTTGTGCATTTTTAGATTGAAAACATTGTTCACACAACGGACAACATTTTCTTTAAAAATGTCTAAACAGAATTTAATATATTAGAGGTTAAATAATTTTGCCGGCTTAAAGGCGATCTTGGTGATGCAAGGATCGCATCACCAGGAGCAGATTTTTCCTTTAACGAAACTGGTTTCGTGGTTTCTAATACTGTCACAGAACTAATGAAATTTCTTGAATCTGTTCAGTTGAACACATCATTACATGAATCGGAAGAAAAACAGGAGAAAGGAACTATTTTTACATTGGTGGAGCAGAATCAGGAGAAATGGATGGCGGACAAACAAAGCAGGATTTAAAGAGGTAGTAGAAGGAAGGGACAAGGCAGGCATCACCCCAAAGTACCGTTATCCAAGATGGATGCGATGACGTAATCCAAGTTCTAGGTGCTACATTCCAGAACCGCACTGCTGCTACGGTCGCATGCCTTGGGCATGGATGTGTGTGTGGTCCTTAGGTTAGTTAGGTTTAAGTAGGTCAAAGTCCATGGGACTGATGATCTGAAATGTTAAGTCACATAGTGCTTAGAGCCATTTGAACCATTTTTTGCCTGTAGGCTTAGCAACAGCACATGACGTCATCCAAGATGGTGGCTGTGATCTCAACTGGTGACATGAGTATAGTAATCCAAGATGTTGACCCCTGCCATACCACTCTAGTGACAATTGAAATTGCATCAGGACAAAGCAACACACCATGACTACCTCCACTAACCTAAGAAAATGGCAGCGGCAAAATAGATCACTTCGGTTACCTTCAATAACTTAAGTCCCCCGTTCGCCACCTCTTCCCATGAACTGGCTGGGAAAGACTCGGCCTATGATGGACATGTCTTTATTTTAACTTTTATTTAAACAATTAGAGTTATTACCACGATCAAGTATGATTGCCATGGAGTCCGGAGTCCACCTGATCAAGAACGCAGTACTGCCACCGGAGGGTGCAAGACGTAATTCAAGATAGCGGTCTGGGGTGGGGGAAAATGGAGGGAAAAGAACTCACACTGTGTTGGACATAAGTCTTTACTTTGCATGCAGTCTTTATTTAAAAAATTAGAGGACGTACCACGAGTAAGTGTGTTCACCATGAGGTTTGGAGCCCACCTGCCCTAGTATACTTTACCGCCACCACAGTGCTCTATTGTGCCTTCTGTGACATAATCTAAGATGGCGATTAGGTGTGAGGGAAAATGGCGGGAAGAGGAGTTAGCCTATGCTGGACATAAAACTTTATTCAAACAATTTGAGACAGTATCTCCATCCAATGTGTTTTTCAGGAGGTCTGGAGTCCGACTGACCTAGTACATAGTACTGCCACCACAGGGCACCTTCACCCCTCCTGTGACATAATCGAAGATGACGATCTGGAGGGGGAAAGATAGTGGGACAGGGACTCGGCAGTTCCAGGCTGCTGGAAAGCGGAAGGAGAGTACTTTATTTATTTTGGAACAGTTTATTTAGGGACGGATTTGACTGAGTATATTTATTACACTGGTACACAACCCTCACCCTGACGTTCTTGGGGTCACAATACACAGTCCGCAGACCTGTAAATCACTCTTAGGTAATGCAATACACTGAAAAGGAGACACGCAAACAATGTGTAAATTATCAAAATAAGGCAGCGCACAGTATACAGTCCTGTTAACTACTCACAAGGCACCGAAAAATGCAGTACATTGAATTGCTGGCCGAAAACTGCCCTGAAGCATCAAAATAACGGATGTAGAACGGTCTGCAGACACGATACTCCTTGCAAACTCTCTAAATAAGGCATAGCATAGGCTACAGACCTGCTTGCAAAATTATGAAAACACACTCACAAACAACGAGTAAGAAAACGGGTCCTAGGTGCACACGCACCGCCCTCCACATCCTGCCCACTGGACCGACCAGAACAGTGCTGCACATCCTTCCAGAAGTAAGGATGCACCAGCAGCCCCGTGAAGACACGACATGGCCGTCAGCTGCCAAGCCCGCACTGGTGCCCATTTGGATCCCACAAGCACGCGACATCCCTCTAATACTTGACATGTGACAAATTCTAGTCGAAATTTGTGCGAACCGAGGCACCATTCCTGATGCAGGGAGGCGTTGTTGCGTTGCGTATCCAGTGCCAAGAGTGATGTTTCCATAGCATCTAAATGGTTTGCAATGTTGTACTAAAGGCAAGGTTACACTATATACACTCCTGGAAATTTAAATAAGAACACCGTGAATTCATTGTCCCAGGAAGGGGAAACTTTATTCACACATTCCTGGGGTCATATACATCACATGATCACACTGACAGAACCACAGGCACATAGACACAGGCAACAGGGCATGCACAATGTCGGCACTAGTAGAGTGTATATCCACCTCTCGCAGCAATGCAGGCTGCTATTCTCCCATGGAGACGATCGTAGAGATGCTGGATGTTGTCCTGTGGAACGACTTGCCATGCCATTTCCACCTGGCGCCTCAGTTGGATCAGCGTTCGTGCTGGACGTGCAGACCGCGTGAGACGACACTTCATCCAGTCCCAAACATGCTCAATGGGGGACAGATCCGGAGATCTTGCTGGCCAGGGTAGTTGACTTACACCTTCTAGAGCACGTTGGGTGGCACGGGATACATGGGGACGTGCATTGTCCTGTTGGAACAGCAAGTTCCCTTGCCGGTCTAGGAATGGCAGAACGATGGGTTCGATGACGGTTTGGATGTACCGTGCACTATTCAGTGTCCCCTCGACGATCACCAGACGTGTACGGCCAGTGTAGGAGATCGCTCCCCACACCATGATGCATGGTGTTGGCCCTGTGTGCCTTGGTGGTATGCAGTCCTGATTGTAGCGCTCACCTGCACGGCGCCAAACACGCATACGACCATCATTGGCACCAAGGCAGAAGCGACTGTCATCGCTGAAGACGACACGTCTCCATTCGTCCCTCCATTCACGCCTGTCGCGACACCACTGGAGGTGGGCTGCACGATGTTGGGGCGTGAGCGGAAGACGGCCTAACGGTGTGCGGGACCGTAGCCCAGCTTCATGGAGACGGTTGCGAATGGTCCTCGCCGATACCCCAGGAGCAAATAGTGTCCATAATTTGCTGGGAAGTGGCGGTGCGGTCCCCTACGGCACTGCGTAGAATCCTACGGTCTTGGCGTGCATCCGTGCGTCGCTGCCATCCGGTCCCAGGTCGACGGGCACGTGCACCTTCCGCCGACCACTGGCGACAACATCGATGTACTGTGGAGACCTCACGCCCCACGTGTTTAGCAATTCGGCGGTACGTCCACCCGGCCTCCCGCATGCCCACTATACGCCCTCGCTCAAAGTCCGTCAACTGCACATACGGTTCACGTCCACGCTGTCGTGGCATGCTACCAGTGTTAAGGACTGCGATGGAGCTCCGTATGCCACGGCAAACTGGCTGACACTGACGGTGGCGGTCCACAAATGCTGCGCAGCTAGCGCCATTCGACGGCAACACCGCGGTTCCTGGTGTGTCCGCTGTGCCGTGCGTGTGATCATTGCATGTACAGCCCTCACACAGTGTCCGGAGCAAGTATGGTGGGTCTGACACACCGGTGTCAAAGAGTTCTTTTTTCCATTTCCAGGAGTGTATATCTGTTTCTAAAGTTCAATTAGAAATTAGGGGTAGATATTAGTCTTTCACTCCAACGTTGGAAAAAAAATTATCTGGGTATATTAAGAAACGATCAAAACACAGTTTCTAATTTCTCACCTTAAGAGACCGCGTGTATGCTTTTTAACGATTCAGATTATCTTTTCAACTTCCCTGACTGTAGTATGTCGAACCCCGGTCTTAGTTTTTCATAAATTGGCGAGAGAAGTTACCCTTACAATAGATTTTAAAGACCAGCAAGCTAAGGCTGTAAATCCACAAAATGTTTTGAAACTTACGAGTAACAGTTCACGTAGCAGACTTTCCCGGTCTGCTCACTTTTTGTAGAGCCTTCAGCCGATAATGGCTTCGTTATGAGAGTATAGTGGAAGGATCTGCAAAACGCTCCCATTTAATAATGTAGGACACGGTGATCATAAGCAAAGGCGTAAGGCAGTGGGGCCTTTAGAACCAGCCCCAAATAAAGTCTATCTACCAAGGATCGTGAGTCGCCTTGTAGCATTGAGTGATGTCTCCTCATGGTGCGACCAGGCTATTAGACATTGTCCACTGTGAAACGTCCCCTTAGAAAAATTAAAGAAATGCTGTGCTGGTAAACCTCTTACAGTATTTGCTTTTCAAACAGCTGAGCAAAACTGAACGTACTCAGACATTACTCTATTTACTTATTCTGACCAACATTAAACTGACATAAATTTTTTTTAGCGCAACATAACCTGACTTTCAGTAATCCCTACAAGAGAATGGCCCAGACTAAATTAACCTATACGTTTCACAAATCACTTACCTCACAAAAATCTTCGTTACTTGAGCTACTGCAATACAGCTAGCGCCACTACTGCCAGATAACAAAAGATTCAAACTACGGAAGGCACTAACTACTGATAGGCATAGTTAGCAAATGAAAGATTTTAATAGAGAACAAACAATGTGTTTACCTTAATAGTCATAATATCTATAGCAGTTCATGACATCCATTCTTACAAATGTACTGTTTCAGATGGACACACCTCCAGATTATATCCATTCTCAAAAATCCGCCAGCTCACTTCCCCACATCCACCACTACTGGCGGCTCGCCTCCAACTGCGCAACGCTATGCGCTGTTAACATCCAGCTGCCCAACACTACAATGGCAGACGACAAAGCAAACTAGCCACAGATTGCACACAGCACAGTTAGTGATTTTCATACAGAGCGCTAAATGGCGTTATCATTAAGAAAACCTAAACAGCCTACTTAATAGCCTTCATGCCCTCCACAAAAAATTGTACAAATTGTTTTGGGCAGTGGCCAATACAGATTTGAAAAAATTATCATAATTACAATAAGAAAGAAATAAAATGTACACACTTATCGATACAATGTTGGTCAAAAGCTAAAATTTTCTCACAATCCATAAAGACAGTCCTGATCGTTCATCACAGTAAAATTGCAGTGTTTTTTTCCTTTTTCAAAGTCTGAGCAGTAAAAGAGAATGCACATAGATGTAGTGGAATTCCAAGCAGTCTTGAAAAAGTGGTGTTGTCCTTCCAACAGAAAGGCAGTGCTGACGCTTCACCCGCAGACAGGTAATGGTCCACAACAGAGCAAACCCACCAGAGAGTCAATCGACGTTTTGAAGAATATTGGTAGGCAGGTCATCATGGAGCAGACACACTGTAGTCCTGGTAGAGATTACGGTAATGGTGGGACACCACAGGTGCAGACCCACTGCAGTCCTTGTAGAAATAATGGTAGTGGTGGGCCATCAAAGATGCAGACCCACTGTAGTCCTTGTAGAGACGGCCAGCAGGCATCTGTTGTGACTGTGCAGGTGCACAATCACCATCGAAGAGTCTTGTGGAGAATATAGCAAGTCCATAAACCCCCACTTGCGCATGCACAAAGTATTTCGAATTGTCCTTAGAACCAGCAATGCTGTTAACCAGTCCTTGCTGAGTTATTAACACACATCCTAACACTATAAGGCCCTACTTCTCACATATTGTCCATATACTATGACCAACAGAAATGTGTGTAGTGAAATGTAACTTACAAGTTACTTAATTTGAAGAACGGATGTCAATTACAATTTTATAACATAAGAATACAATAACAAAGGTACAAATACATCATTGAAAAGGTAATAATACAGATAAATTTTGTAGTAATACAAATTGTTTTTACAAAACAATAGAAATAAACCTATACATCAGTGTTACTGGAATTATGACATAAGTAAATACATAAAAGATGTGAATAGCTTTTGAAACATCCACTTCACATATGAGCGTTAAAACAAAACACAATAAATAATGTATAAGCACCTTTACAAAGAAAATAACATATTATTAGAAAAATTCCACAACATAACTCATATAAGCTAAACACATAAAGCCAGGGAAAACACAAATATACATGAGTATACAAACACATAGCAGAATAACACAAGAGGAAAGGGCAGGGTTTGTTTTCAGTCTAATATTTGGGACTGGAGTCCAAACCAAACCTTCGGTCCATAAACCTTTGCTCTTATTTCAACATTTGTTTCCACCAAAAGAATTCTGTCCAAGCATGCTTTCTGTGTTCTGTTCACATCCTCTTTCAAAAATAGTTTTTCTCCACTGTACACTACTTTTTTGGCCAAACCATTTTCTTATAGCTTCTCAATGCATTTCTTCCAATTCATCACAACTCGTTCTCTTAATAGCCTGCCCCATCTTAAGGTAACTTAAATATACTGAGCTCAGATGCTAAACTAAGGGACGAGGCAATGCAGCATCACAAAACAGTTAACACAAACATCAATGACAAAAAATTCAAATTAGCAAAGAAGCAGCAAAACTGAACATGACAAACCCACTAGCAGAAGAAATAGTACACTAAAGACAACAACGCAGATAAGGGATATGTCTATTCACATATTAATATCTATGTCATTAAAGTTGTGCACCAAAACTTAATCTACCAAAAATTTTACCAAGTAGTTGAAAAGAAAATTATGTATGCAAGTCCTGTGAAGGGAAATGTCTTATTGTGCTCCTTCGTTTTTTGAAGTAGATCATAAAGTTATTATTTACTGGGTCTATAGGCATAAAATATCTATATTAGTACATGTATAAAATTTTATTTTAACCAATGCTGCAGTGCAGCTAGAGACTAGATATTAAACAAAATGAGCAAACTCTCAACTAGAATGAAAATAGATGCAAAATGTTACTCATCATGTCATTAGGCATTTTAGTAAATATAATAAATTAAGAGCTTCACAATATAATCATATGTTTTCAAGTTTGAGCGTGTCGTATGTGCGATGCTTTCTACAAAGAAATGTCAATAGCGAGGATAATGGCCTCTCTTTTTTTTTCTCCACCTGTGCCTCTGAAAGGCACACACTAATGGCTTTTTTCCAGGCGACTGTCGCACAGCTGGGTGCCCTCGACGCATTATGTGAAGCTCACTTTACTTTCTTACCGAAATATTTACGACACCAGTTTGCACTACAGTGGCAGTCTCATATAAAAATTTCACAGGTCGAGTATTTACGTTGCAAATCTGTAGAAACAAAATTCAATCAATATAACAACGTCCAAAATATCTTCGCTGGCATTGTGATACATTCACACATTTACACACATTTCATAACTCTTAAAGAACGATTCTTGGTTTCCAACATCGTTTTTCACAAGTCAGAGTCCCTAACCACTACTCATTATTCCTTACCTTACTACACATAAACATATTCTTTGACACTTCTTCAATATTTAATCATAATAAATACATATCATAATAGAAACAGTCCTCAACAGCATAATACACATCGTCGTCGAAATAATAACATTATAACACCTCAGTCAAGTCTCAAAATCGTTGTAGCTTCCACCAATAATTTCAAATCATCATCATCATCATCATTTAGGGCTGATTATGCCTTTCAGCGTTCAGTCTGGAGCATAGCCGTCTTATAAAATTCCTCCATGATCCCCTATTCAGTGCTAACATTGGTGCCTCTTCTGATGTTAAACCTATTAAATGAAAATCATTCTTAACCAAATCCAGGTACCTTCTACTTGGTCTACCCCAACTACTCCTACCCTCTACTGCTGAACCCATGTGTTTCTTGGGTATCCTTGCTTCTCCCATGCGTGTAACATGACCACACCATCAAAGCCTGTTCATCCTGACTGCTACATCTATAGAGTTCATTCCCAGTTTTAATTTGATTTCCTCATTGTGGGCACCCTCCTGCCATTGTTAACATCTGCTAGTACCTGCAATCATCCTAGCTACTTTCATATCCGTAACCTCAACCTTGTTGATAAGGTAACCTGAATCCGCCCAGCTTTCGCTCCCATACAACAAACTTGGTCGAAAGATTGAAGGGTGCACAGATAACTTAGTCTTGGTACTGATTTCCTTCTTGCAGAAGAGAGTAGATCGTAGCTGAGCGTTCACTGCACTAGCTTTGCTACACTTCGCTTCCAGTTCTTTCACTATGTTGCCATCCTGTGAGAATATGCATCCTAAGTACTTGAAACTGTCCACCTGTTCTAACTTTGTTCCTCCTATTTGGCACTCAATCCGCTTATATTTCTTTCCCACGGACATTACTTTCGTTTTGGAGATGGTAATCTTCATACCATAGTCCTTACATTTCTGATCTAGTTCTGAAATATTACTTTGCAAAGTTTCAATCGAATCTGTCATCACAACTAAGTCAACCGCATATGCAAGACGGCTTATTTTGTGTTCACATATATTGATCTCACCCAGCCATATGATCCATAAATAATATGAACAACAGTGGAGACAGGTTTCATCCTTGTCTTACCCCTGAAACTACAGTGAACCATGAACTCAATTTACCGTCAACTCTAACTGCTGCCTGACTATCCAAGTAAAGACCTTTAATTGTTTGCAAAAGTTTGCCTCCTATTCCATTATCTTGTAGAACAGACAATAACTTCCACCTAGGAACCCAGTCTTATGCCTTTTTTAGATCTATAAAGCATAGATACAGTTCCCTGTTCCACTCATAACATTTCTCCATTATTTGCCATAAACTAAAGATCTGGTCCTGACAACCTCTAAGAAGCCTAAACCCACACTGATTTTCATCCAATTGGTCCTCAACTAATACTCGCACTTTCCTTTCAACAATACCTGAGAAGATTTTACCATCAATGCTGATTAAAGAGATACCTCTGTAGTTGTTACAATCTTTTCTGTTTCCTTGTTTAAAGATTGGTGTGATTATGCCTTTGTCTGGTCTGATGGAACCTGTCCTGACTCCCAAGCCATTTCAGTTATCCTGTGTAGCCATGTAAGACCTGCCATTCCACTGTATTTGATTAGTTCTGACTTAATTTCATTCACCCCTGCTGGTTTATTGCACTGCAATCAATTGACCATTTTCTCCATTTCCTCAAATGTGATCATATTTCCATCATCATTCCTATCCCATTCTACCTCGAAATCTGAAACATTGATGATCGTATTTTCACCTACATTGAGCAACTCTTCAAAATATTCCCTCCTTCTGCCCAAGGCATCCACAGGATTCACCAGCAGTTTTCCTGACGTGTCCAAAATACTTGTCATTTCCTTCTTACCTCCCTTTCGAAGACTGCTAATTACACTCCAGAATGGTTTTCCAGCAGCTTGACCAATAGTGTCCAATCTGTTTCCAAAGTCCCCCAAAGATTTCATCTTGGATGCTGCAATTATCTGTTTGGCTTTGTTTCTTTCTTCAACATACGTTTCTCTGTCTACCTGAGTTGTAGTATGTAGCCATTTTTGATACACATTCTTTTTTTTTCACAGGGTGCCTTGACTGTGTCATTCCACCAAGCTGTTTGCTTCATCCTACTTTCACACACTACTGTTCCAAGACATTCTTTAGCCACTTGTAGTACTGTGTCCCTGTACCTTGTCCATTCCTTTTCCAATGACTGTAATTGACTACATTCAACTAACTGGTACCTTTCTGAGATTGCTGTTATGTGCTTGTGCCTGATTTCCTTATCCTGAAGTTTCTCCACTCTTCTCCTCCTACATTTGGACCTGACCTCCTGCACTTTCGGCCCCACAATCCCAATTTCACTGCAGATTAAATAATTATCAGTGTCATCAAAGAATCCCCTGAATACACGTGTGTCTCTCACAGCCTTCCTGAATTCCTGATCTGTTATTATATAGTCAATGACAGATGTGGTTCCCCTGCCTTCCCAAGTATACCGGTGAATGTTCTTATGTTTAAAAAAGGAGTTTGTGATTACTAAGCCCATACTGGCACAGAAATCCAAGAGTTATTTCCAGTTGCGGTTGGCCTCCATATCCTCTCCAAATTTACCCATAACCTTTTCATACCCTTCTGTTCGATTTCCAATCCTGGCATTAAAATCTCCTATGAGCAGAACACTGTCCTTGTCCTTTACTCTAACAACTACATCACTGAGTGCCTCATAAAAACTATCCATCTTATCTTCATCTGTCCCTTCATAATGCGATTATACTGACACAATCCTAATTTTCTTCCTAGACACTGTCAGATCTATCTACATCAGTCGTTCGTTTACATACCTTACTGCAATTACGCTGGGTTCCATTTCTTTCCTGATGTAAAGCCCTACACCCCATTGTGCTATTCCTGCTTTGACTCCTGACAGGTAGAACTTGTATTCTCCCACTTCCTCTTCTTTCTCACCCCTTACCCGAATGTCACTAACAGCTAGAACGTCCAGCCCCATCTTACTTGCAGCCTTTTCCAGATCAACCTTCTTCCCAGGGTAGCCCCCAATGATATTAATAGCTCCCCATCTCATTACCATTTGTTTGCCAAGTCTTATCTTAGGAGTCCCTGGTTTGTCAGAGGTGGGACTCTGTCACCTCCTAACGTCCGAGGCATTTTGCTCTGATTGTTGCCAGCATCATATTCAAAATATCAGGGAAGCAGATTGCTAGCCTTACTTGCCCCGAGTCCCATTGAGTTTTACCCCTAACGGTTAAGGGACTAACCTGTGGATTTGGTAGACTCAGAATATGTCCGAGATGCCCAGCCTTATTCCAAAGTAACTGGCATCCCTACTGTCGGGACCACTTATTTGGCCACTCATACGTTGCCTGTGGTTCATGAACTAGGACATGACTACAGGAACCCACACCATGAATTTCAAAACCTACAGAAAATTCTCTGCTCACTTCAGTAATGTCATCTAGCTCAAACGTACCTTAAAATGATGATCCCAATCCAAATACATCCTTCAAAGCTCTCATAGTATCACAATGGTTCCGAAATATATGAACAGTTCATACAGTACAGACAAAATACCGTTTCATAAGTGTTATGTTATCCAACTGTGTAATTGTGTAAACATGTGTCACTGATGTAGTAAAAAAAATGATTATCTCTCAGTTAAATGATTAGATAGCTGTGTAATTTATGTGTTAGAGAAATATTGTACTAATGTGTAAAGTTGTATAAGCAAATACCATATTAGCTAGGGCTCCTTGAGCTTGCCAGACACATGGTACACAAAGTAGGCGTGTACCACCTGGGGATTAATGTAATTATACCCTCAGGGATTACACATTACAGCAATGGAATGAAATGTATCACGGAAAACTTTCTCTGTAATTGAATTTTTTTAAAAATAAACGGTATAAGTACAAAATTATTCACAGAATTGCTTGTCCTGTAGCGCTAAATATGCGTCTTGCGGTAAGATAATTCTGTGGAAGTGTCGTTGTCATCGTGATCTGTAAGCAAAGTTCTGCTGATGTCAATGTAGGTACCTCATCATAAACGAAAGTGAAATGCTTTGCGTATAGATATCGTAGTTATTACGTACCTTACCATGATCAAGAAAGTACTATACTGTAACGTATTGTTGTGATACGAAAAAGGCTGTCACATTGTAGCAATACCACAAATGTTACTACTAAAACATGTTTTACTTTCCAGAATAATACAGAAAAACTGTGCGGAAATAAAGCAGATACACCTCAAAAGCAACAATGTAAATTGTGTCACATATTAGTAGCGTCGTGATATGATCGTGTAGCTGTCAAATAAACTAACCACTGTGTCATCTGGTATCTCTCAGAAAGTACTTTAACAAGAATGTATTTTCAAGTAAACCACAATGTTGCATTAAAATCTTATTAGCAGTACCGGTACATGTTCTAAGTATGTCAGCCTTATAGTCGTTACGTAATCGCGCTAGTAACAAGCAAGAATGTACACACGCAATAACTGTGTCGTCTGTTTACTATAACAATGCATTCGTAATTTCTGTTTAAATATGTTCTCTTGGTTCTTGACTGGATATTTAACTTCAAACATTGTTGCATGTTAACAGTATCATAAGTCTGACAAAGCATACTAGAAATGTGAAGTGAAAAATTTTATAGGAAAGACCAAGATAAAAAAAAGAAACAACAGACTATCTCTCAATAAACGGTTTTACATGTGAAATGTGGTGCAATCCTTTACTCTTCCTAGTACGCAGAGTTTCAACTTCAACGCAATTATCATGTGGTATACGTCGGATTCTGTAAGGCCCATTGTAAACTAGAAAGAATTTGTGACTCAAGTGCTTCTTCTTGTGTGACAATGAATGAGCTTTAATGAGAACTTCCTGACAATAACAAATTTCTTTGCATTTGCTTTATCGTGTAGTTTTCTCCTTTTGTCTGATGCAGAGTTTATATTTTTAATAGGGAAATCAATTATGTCTTTGTGCCGAAGTTAACGTATATTCGGAAAAGGTACAAGCTCTCTGATTCTATTCGGTGGTTCTTCAATCTTTAGTACAAGAATAGGTGGTAAATCAGTGGAGTCGTGAGGTATTTCATTCAGCACGTTTTGGAAATAAGTGTAAATATCTGTCGAATGCTGATGCTTTCTGTGACAATAAAGTCTGCAAAGCTTATTGATTTCTTTCATAATGCGTTCAGACGGGTTACAATGTGGTGAGTACAACGAAATAAAAACAGGTTTGATTTTATGGTTCCGAAGCATGTGTGACCAAGCAGCAGATCTGAATTGCAATCCGTTACCTGAAATGACTTTACTAACGTGTCCAACTTCACGTAAGACATTTTTAACAAAGGCGTTGGATACAGACCGTCCAGTGGCTATACGTCATGGAGTGAAAGCAACAAATTTTGAAGAAGTTCAACAGCGACTAGAAAGTACTAAAATCCATTCGATGTTCTGACAAGGGGTCCAAAGAGATCAACAGCAGCAAATTCTTTTAATTTAGAAGCAATGATAGGAAACAACCGAGCACGATGTGAGATAGTAGATGGTTTCGGCTTTTGACAAAGTTTACAAATAGACAAGACTCTTCAAATTCCTTTTCCGTATTGTTAAAATAACAAGTCGTTCGAAGAATATGAAAACATTTTCGTGGACCTAAATGAGCGTAGCTGAAATGAATGTACCAAATGAGCTTATTAACAAAATCGTCACGAATGCAAAGTACTCATAGCTTGTCATCAACAGTGCAGCGTTTGAACAGTATGTTGTTTCTAACCAGATAATAATTCCGAATCTGAGTGTGAGTCTTTTCATGCCATTTACTTTTGATGTCTTTCCAAATCAGATCTTTATCTTTTTCATGAGCAATGTCCTTTAAAGATGTGGTGATGAAGTTTTCAAAGGCGACTTTCTGAATGTAAAGAATACTGAAATTTTTCTCGAGGTTGCCTTCTGTGTTACTTTTCTGAAACCCAGTTGGTGCGCGTGACATTGCGTCCGCAACAATGTTCTCCTTTCCGGGAATGTAGACTATTGTGAAATGGAAGTCTTGCAGAAGCAATGTCCAACGTTTTAAGCTATCATGATTAAATTTTGAAGACATAAGAAATTGTAATGCACGATGATCACTGTACACTTTTACGTGCTTACCAGAAAGAACGAAACGGAATTTGTTACATGTTCAAACAATAGCTAAAGCTTCTAATTTAGTAACGGAATACTTTTTTTCAGATTTTGTTAGCACTCGGCTAGCAAAAGTAGTGGTTTTCTGAACAGTAGTGTCATTTTCCATGGCTTCTTGAAATAAATGGGCACCAAGACCGACTTTAGAAGAATCCGAGCTAAGGCAGAAATCTTGTGACAGATCTGGATGAGCTAGTATCGACACATTAAGTAGCGCTTCTTTCAAAGAATTGAATTCCAACTGTGCTTGTTAGTCCCAGTTCCAAATAGTATTTTTTCCAGTGAGAGAACAAAGTTTTGGTGCAACTAGAATTTGCATATTCAGAAAACGACGGTAAAGATTTACGAGACCTAGAAAACTTCGGACTTGTTTTTTGTGGATGGTACTGGAATGGCTCTGATTGCTTCTACCTTTTCAGGATCCAGCTGAATGCCTTCAGAAGAAATAATATGTCCCAAAAACTCCCCCTTTGTCCTACCGAATTCAAAGTTTTCCAAGTTAACTGTAATTCCAGATTCTACAAAAATTTGTAACACGCTGTTGAAGATGCGATTGTGTTGTTCCCATGAGGCTTCCGCTATCAGAATATTGTCCTCATATAAGGTGATGTGACGTTTTAAGAACTCAGGTAATATGGAATTTAGCCCGCGAATGAACGTTGCCGAAGATGTGTTTAAACCAAAAGGAAGTTTCCGAACCTGATAACAAACTCCGAAACAAAGGAAAGCTGTGTATTTTCTACATTCTGGATGAAGTTCGGTCTGATAAAAGCTGGATCTGAGATCAATAGAAGACAACACTTTTACACCATTAAAATTTTGAAGAAGTTCTTCCAACGTCTGTTTCAAGAATGATGATAGCATTGATTTGTCTCGAATCCAAGACAAGCCTGATCGATTCATTTTTCTTCTCAACAACATGTAATGGATTGTTGTATGAGCTTACTGCAGGCTCAATAATGCCCTCGTCAAGCATAGATAATATTTCTGTTCTAAGACGTTTCCTATAATGTGCCGGAATTATGTATGGTCTAACACAAAATTTAGTATGCTCACGAACACGAAATTGGTATTGTAATCCCTTGATTTTTCCTGATTTGTGAGTAAAAATTGTGGAATGTACTTGCAAAATCTCAAAAAGGTCCTGCCTATCAGTGTCATTACAATTCTCAGTTGTTTCAATTTGATTCTGAATTAACTCATTAGTATCAAATGTGCCGTCGATATCATCGCTTTCAGTACTTACAGAGTGATTGTTAGTGTGAAGTTCCAACGAAAATTCCGAACTGTTGTCCAACAGGAGGTAAAGCCGATTAATTACTTCGTCATGATTTGAGAGCCAATCTTCAAATTTCAAAGCTATTGACTTACCTTCTTTCTCTAAACGTATTTCAGCATCGTGAAAGTTGAAGTGTACTCTGTATTCATTCAAAAAGTCTACTCCCAAAACAATTTCTGTCGACAATAATGGAACAATATGAAAGTTCATAGAGAAGCTGTGGCTTTGGCAAAAGAATTGTAAGTTGGTTTGTTGGCGTACATCTACACTTTTTCCAAAGATTGCAACTTTTAATTTAATCCTACGTAACGGAAGTGTGGGGCAATCGTTCGATTTGTTGCATTTGCTAAAGGCTGTTTCACTAATTACTGAAATGGGACTGCCAGAGTCAACTACTGCCCTATATTTTACGTCATTTACTGTAATGTGAATCACAGGATATGCATTGTTGTTATCTTTTACGTCGTGTTCCTGGAGTAAGATATCCCTAATGTCTTCCATTTTTACGTAATTACTAGCTACGGCAGCTGCGTCGTCAGTTTCAAAAGTAAGTTTTGTGGCTGCCAGCGGTATGAGTCATTGCCTATTGTGTCTTTGTTGGCGCTCGTCGTTATTGGGATTTGGAGACCTAACTTCTACAAATTTACCTTGTCGAGAGGGACCTGCTCTGTTTGAATCCCGCCAGTTCTGCTGCAATTCAGCTCTGTCGTTACGATCATATCGGGTGTCGTCATGTCGGTAGATTCCATAGTTTCTTTCTTGTCGGTCACGTGGTGGAGAATTTCTCCCTGAATCGTAACTGCGCGCTGGACCGTTGCGTCTTAAGTTATTCCGTCTCCCTTGATAATAATTATTTTGTTTTCCATATTGTCTGTTTCTCTGATTGTCTCTGTGATAGTCATTACCGCGGAGAGGTGATCTTTCCCTGTAATAATTACTACTCTGCCAACATTTGTCGTACGGGTGGTGTCTGTTTTGGTCACGATATACGTTGTACGAATAGCCTTGTCGTGTATTATTTCTGTCATCGCGGAATTGTGACAGGTGTGACCTGTAATTGTTGTGCTCCTGTTTTCGCGTTCCGCGATTGTCAGTGTCAATTTCCAGTTCTTGTAACAGTCCCTGAAAAGCTTCAATGTCGTCTTTGCATCGTCCTGCTAAAATAATCAGTCGTAAATGTTCAGGTAATTTGATTAAGCAAATGCGGATGAGTTCTGAGGGGCTATATGGGTTTGAAAGATACTGATTCTTATGTAACATGTCTTCAAAATATTTGACAAGACTGGAAAATTTAGATTGTTCGAAATGTTTCATCATTATGATGCTACGTTTTACTCGGTCTTGTGTAGGTTGAGACCAATATGCTGAGAGGAAGGCATTATAAAATTCTCCTTCACTGTGGCAATCGTGAATGACCGATCGCATTCTTACATCTGGTTCATTCTCTAAATAGCCACACATAAATTCTAATCTGTGCTCTAACGACCAGTTGGGAGGAAAACAATGAGAGAATTGATGAAGGGACGCTTGTGGGTGAATGTCGTTGCCGGAATTCTTAAATATTTCGAATTTACGATTAGTAATAAACAGCTTATAGTCATAATCATCATGTCTGCGAGTCACATGTCGGTCATTGATACTTTCCTTTCGGCGGTTCCATCTCAAAATTCAATGCGCCTTGCCAATTTCTTTCATCATTTCGGAAGTGTCCTGTGTTATTATTTTGTGGTTGTTCCATATTTGTCCCTCTTCCCATACTGGATCGCGCGTGTCCTCTGAAATATCTAATTCTTGTATTACTTGTGCCAACTGAAAATGTACTTCTCAGATTTCTCTTTTGTACTGTGTATTGATTCGATTTTGATTTTATTTTAATTTTCTATTTTTTTCATACTCTTCATTGTCAGTGAAGCCTACAGGTCTTGTGTCATTCAGATCATCATCTACCTTTGTAGATAAATTATTTAGCTGATCCGAAAACGACTACTTTCTCTGATAATGAACTAATTTCCTCCATGTGTCTTTCTGACCCAATTTTCAGAGAATCTACTGTGTCCTTTAAGTTTTCATGAGTTTTGGCAAGTTGCGTAACCGAATCGGTAGATGCAACTGAGTCAATTTTAGTTTGCAAGGTCTCATGATTTTCATGAACAATAGTTTGCAGTTCTTTTATGGCTGCATCGTGATTCTGTAATGCATTTTCATGCCACGAAAAAATAGGTTAAAAAAGTTCACAAATTTGTGTTTTTCTGTCATTACAGACTTTTTGACATTTTGATTTAATGTTATGTAGCTCAGTAGTTAAATCTTCACATGTTTGTTCAAGCGTGGTGTCTAACTTCCGAAGATATTGTTCCATTGTGTCTAACTTTTGAAGTGTTTGCCCCATTTGTTGCATTACTTGTAATAGCAATGCACTGGTGTCTGAAACATGTTCCTCAGTGATTTTCGGCAGTGAATTTGCAACGGCAACGTTCACATTTTGACAAGCGGAAAATGTGTCTTGACTCATTTGAGAAAACGGTGAGAACCCAAAACCTGTCTACAGTAATTGCAATATTGTGTTCTGTCATTCCAGATTCCTGAGTTGAGCTGTTATCGACTGATCGATCGACAATGCTTCCCTGTTCACTACCTGTTTCACTGTCTACACCATTTCCCTATGCAGAATTACCAAGGTAATACTTTGAACATTAGTTAATCCATTACTCGGTGGCGCTAACACACTGCTTTCGTCTTCACTGTCATTTCTCATTTTACTTTGGAGCCTAGTATTACGTTTTTCAAATGCCATTATTGCCACAATATTTCACACGACAACACAGAAAACCACAATTTGAAGAGCAAAATAAGAAAACACATTAACATAGCATTGAAAATCATATCTCGTTAATTGCAAGCGCAGCTGCGAAATACTTGGTGCAAATCTACATGCATGCCACAACTGTTTTACTGTACAAGAATGAAAAACTACAACTACAAAGGAAATTCTCTCTACAATTACGAGCTAGCAATAAACAAAGGCTGCACTAATTACACGAACTTCAAGAAAAATCACAAGATTCCAGTGAGGTATCCTCGGCTAAGGGTCGACATATGAAACGTCCCCTTAGAAAAATTAAAGAATTGCTGTGCTGGTAAACCTCTTACATTATTTGCTTTTCAAACAGCTGAGCAAAACTGAACATACTCTGATATTACTCTCTTCACTTATTCTGATCAACATTAAACTGACATACAATTTTTTTAGCGCAACGGAACCTGACTTTCAGTAATCCCTACAAGAGAATGGCCCTGACTAAATTAACCTATACGTTTCACAAATCACTTACCTCACAAAAATCTTCGTTACTTGAGCTACTGCAATACAGCTAGCGCCACTACTGCCAGATAACAAAAGATTCAAACTACGGAAGGCACTAACTACAGATAGGCATAGTTAGCAAATGAAAGATTTTAATAGAGAACAAACAATGTATTTACCTTAATAGTCATAATATCTATAGCAGTTCATGACATCCATTCTTGAAAATGTACTGTTTCTGATGGACACACCTCTAGATTATATCCATTCTCAAAAATCCGCCATCTCACTTCCCCACATCAAACACTGCTAGCGGCTCGCCTCCAACTGCGCAACGCTACGCGCTGTTGACATCCAGCTGCCCAACACTACAATGGCAGACAACAATGCAAACTAGCCACAGACTGCACACAGCACAGCCAGTGATTTTCATACAGAGCGCTACGTGGCGTTACCAATCAGAAAACCTAAACAGCCTACTTACAACTGCACAAACCTCTGCATACGGTACCACTGGTTCTTCACCACTGCAAAGACTAATAATCGACAACGCGGACAGTCGTTTATGGAACTAATACAGATAGAGGTTGGAACGGCTGATTTTGAAAGTTTACTTGAGGATTAGAGCCGGAAGTCACCTTGGCTTCGAGAAAGGTTCAGAATTATTTTAGACTTGTAAATTTTTAGAAGTACTGCATTCCAGATTTCACCTTCAAATGAATATCTATAACATTTTACTCGCAGAAAGGCATTACGGTCTTAAAATACAGTTCATTGATGATTCGAAGCGAAGGCACTCGCCTGGCTGTTCAACATTGTATCCTGACCATGCCACATTCCGATTTACTAGAGCTTCTTCGTCGTATGGCTCCACCAAAAACTGAAGGCACTTGTCAAGTGAGGTTTCTTCTAAAATAAAGGTTTTTCAACTGCAACTGTGCCCTAAGAGTCTTAAAAGCACTGCAAGAAATATACTAAAATGACAAAATGATGTAGACAGTTAAGAATACTCTACTCCTTTAGCAGGTAAGAAGGCACTTACAGGATGAGGCAGCTAATACAGACTCCTCCAGGCACATTCAGAATTAGTAAATATATCGAGAAGCACTTTCACCCAAGTGAACGTTCCGGCAAATTTCCTGACGTTCAGTGTGTTTTTGAAGTTTATAGTCGACGAATTACAACATCGAATTTGTTTATTGTAATAGGACTACATGAGGTTTTTAGTGACGTGAAAAAATCTGCTAAGAGAACTTTAACGACATAAGATGTATGGAACTTGATTAACCAGTACCAAGGTAACAGCGACGGAAACCACCTTCCCGATCTCAGGAGAAAAGCTGTCCGTCCTTTGTAAGGGACCATATAATTCAGCCACTGTTCGTGTCATTAACGTCACGACTGCAATATCAAGTGCTGTAAATGTTGGATTTGAGCCTTGCTACTCTCTATAAAGGGATTCTGGAGGAATCTGATGAGTGTGCAGACTTTTTTCTTTTCCTGAACGATCGTTGCAGCGCTTTAGAAACTGACTTACGAAATTCTGTTATTACATAGGATCTGACATTGCATGTAGGGATCAGGAGAGATACCCGTCATGTTGTCACCACACTCACTGCCTTGTGTCCAGTAGTAGGTCTGTCAACAATTGGTGCAGCTTTTTATCGTAGGAAATCTCGATACTTGAGTGTATATACACTCCTGGAAATAGAAAAAGAACACATTGACACCGGTGTGTGAGACCCACCATACTTGCTCCGGACACTGCGAGAGGGCTCTACAAGCAATGATCACACGCACAGCACAGCGGACACACCAGGAACCGCGGTGTTGGCCGTCGAATGGCGCTAGCTGCGCAGCATTTGTGCACCGCCGCCGTCAGTGTCAGCCAGTTTGCCGTGGCATACGGAGCTCCATCGCAGTCTTTAACACTGGTAGCATGCCGCGACAGCGTGGACGTGAACCGTGTGCGCAGTTGGCGGACTTTGAGCGAGGGCGTATAGTGGGCATGCGGGAGGCCGGGTGGACGTACCGCCGAATTGCCAAACACGTGGGGCGTGAGGTCTCCACAGTACATCGATGTTGTCGCCAGTGGTCGGCGGAAGGTGCACGTGCCCGTCGACCTGGGACCGGACCGCAGCGACGCACGGATGCACGCCAAGACCGTAGGATCCTACGCAGTGCCGTAGGGGACCGCACCGCCACTTCCCAGCAAATTAGGGACACTGTTGTTCCTGGGGTATCGGCGAGGACCATTCGCAACCGTCTCCATGAAGATGGGCTGCGGTCCCGAAAACCGTTAGGCCGTTTTCCGCTCACGCCCCAACATCGTGCAGCCCGCCTCCAGTGGTGTCGCGACAGGCGTGAATGGAGGGACGAATGGAGACGTGTCGTCTTCAGCGATGACAGTCGCTTCTGCCTTGGTGCCAATGATGGTCGTATGCGTGTTTGGCGCCGTGCAGGTGAGCGCCACAATCAGGACTGCATACGACCGAGGCACACAGGGCCAACACCCGGCATCATGGTGTGGGGAGCGATCTCCTACACTGGCCGTACACCTCTGGTGATCGTCGAGGGGACACTGAATAGTGCACGGTACATCCAAACCGTCATCGAACCCATCGTTCAACCATTCCTAGACCGGCAAGGGAACTTGCTGTTCCAACAGGACAATGCACGTCCGCATGTATCCCGTGCCACCCAACGTGCTCTAGAAGGTGTAAGTCAACTAACGTGGCCAGCAAGATCGGCGGATCTGTCCCCCATTGAGAATGTTTGGGACTGGATGAAGCGTCGTCTCACGCGGTCTGCACGTCCAGCACGAACGCTGGTCCAACTGAGGCGCCAGGTGGAAATGGCATGGCAAGCCGTTCCACAGGACTACATCCAGCATCTCTACGATCGTCTCCATGGGAGAATAGCAGCCTGCATTGCTGCGAAAGGTGGATATACACTGTATTAGTGCCGACATTGTGCATGCTCTGTTGCCTGTGTCTATGTGCCTGTGGTTCTGTCAGTGTGATCATGTGATGGATCTGACCCCAGGAATGTGTCAATAAAGTTTCCCCATCCTGGGACAATGAATTCACGGTGTTCTTATTTCAATTTCCAGGAGTGTAGATTTTAATCAATAAAATAGGGACGAAGGACATGGGTCTATGAAAACATGCACCAAACATTGACAGACAAAGAGCGTTGTTTCTATCCATTTCTTTGAGTCAACGTGGACTTTCAGATGTCGACTAGTGCATTTGGTGAACACTGACTTGTTCATGGTTTATAAACGATGCTACTTCCTTAACCAAAATTTTGGACTGATATGCCACATGTGTTTGCACTTCTCGTAAAGAATATTCAGAAAACTTTAACCAACATTGGAATCATTGCTGCGCGGGACTACCCGAGCGGTCTGAGGCGCTGCAGTCATGGACTGTGCGGCTGGTCCCGGCGGAGGTTCGAGTCCTCCTCCCCTCGGGAATGGGTGTGTGTGTTGGTCCTTAGGATAATTTAGGTCAAGTATGTGTAAGCTCAGGGACTGATGACGTTAGCAGTTAAGTCTCATAAGATTTCACACTCATTTGAATTTTTTTTTTGTAAATCACTGTCATGAGGTTGTGGATGCAGCGAAATGTGTGACTTCCAAGCATTCCTGTCCAAATGAACATTGCAGATTAATGAGAGTAACACAGGCACTTCAATATCGTACTTCTCTGCGATGCCGGGCAAGTGACTTTCATGTACAACGTCTGACCTGTAGAGGAATATGCACGATTGATGTACGAGTCCAGCTCGTAGAAACATGGCTGACAGCGTATGCAAGTTTGGGTCTTGCCGTGAGTCATGCACGGATAGCTAAATGGTAAGGCGACCACTCGCGGCAAGCGGAAATCCGGCTTCGAGTCCCGGTCAGCACAGTTTTGCCTTGTCGTCATGCCATTCTATAGAGGGTCGTTGTCATTATTCGCAATTGCGAGTACATTTTATTTAAAGTAAAAATCAGGCAGGTCGCAATACCTACAGGCGTCAGCCTCATCGCGAGACTTAACCTGTGTAGCACTCGTAACGCAGCCACAGTATTGTAAAGTTACTGGAAAATTCGCCAGCAGCCCATACAGAACTGAAAACTCTTAAGATAAAATCATTCAGGCTTTGAGGTTCCCTGTCTTAGGTACCTCACACTATAGGCTGGCTATGGCGCCAGTGGAAATTGAGAGGAATGAGTAAGCAGTCGAAGTTGTCGAGGAGAACTGCAAGGAAGATGCCAGCACATTGTGTGCGATTCTCTTGCAGACCGTAGTTTCACTACTGAGTCAGAGAGTAACGCGACTGTGGCAGAAGGTGATGCTGACCGCGAGGGATAGTAAGCTGCTGTCATTGGAGACGAATACCTGGCCTTCGATGGTTACTGGTTACTGCGGAGGAGTGCACTGACCTTGAACAACTTCTGGATAGAGCACTGTCTCGTAAGTCACGGCTTCATCCTTTGGCGAGAGGAGTGATTTATGTGGTGCCAAATTTAGCGTACTGTGCCTCACATTCTAACTGACTAGCCCACTTTCGAGGTCGGTATGCGCTACTGAACAAACCATTCTGCTATCACTGCTTTCTGCTGACATCACTGTACTTTCTACCTCTATTTGTATTGGGAAGTCGATTGCTCAATACTAAGAGGTATCCATATACCCTGAATCACATACTGTATGTTTCAAACATGTTACTAAGAAAGATTTTTCATGCCGTATAGTAGTATCATTATAGCTGATAGCAAATTATCTTACTGGATGTTGTACTTACTAGTTTTAGTTTGCATTAACAGAAAGAAGCCTACCGCTTGTCTGCGTCCATCAGTTTCCCAAGTTTTATACGCTTTTCAGTCTCACCGGAAGTAAATTATTGTGTAGCACCACTTCTGTGCCGGTGCTCGAAGGACAATTAATTGTATGTTGATAGGAACAAATCCAGAGAGTCCTTTCAGAACGCTGTAGATGAGTGTCTCGCCTCGAATTTTGCGACGCAGTGTTTGACAGTCATGAAATAATTCCTCCATTAATACCCCCATATCATTGTTCCCTTTATGCACAAACGTTACGTTCAGAATGCTCTGCGTCATATAGAACTTTTATATTAGACTAGATATATAATACCTCGTTAAACACCAACCTTCTTTTCCTTGTTTTGTTAAGAATACATTGACAGAGTTGTGCATTTCTCAAAGGTGCAAAAGTTCCTAACACTACCAGATATGGTGTTCTGTGTTGTTGACTGCATATAGCCATCTAATTTGTACACATCACCTGTTTCAAAGGTGTTATTCTCTTGTGTATATTTTAATGTGTGTCGTAGTGTGTGTGAAATGAGTTGTTATAAGGACCTGTCAGTTACTGAGGAATGTACTTCAATACATCATATTTTATTTGAATGTGTTTTATTTTATGCTGAGGGGAAGCAGCTAATTTATGAGAAGGTATGCCCTATATTTCAGCTGATGACAGGCACCATTTAGTTCTGAGACTGTATTTCAATTGAACCCATTATATTCGAATGTCTTTACGGTATGTTTAAGAGAAAACCTGCCTCTATTTCCATTGTGTCTCCTCCCCCCTGAATTCTTAGGTCAGAGGGTTCGTTGGTTGGATGAGTGGCTGACTCATGCATTCAGTCACAAAATCTTGTGTGCCTCCTTAACGAAAGAATGTCAACTGGAGTCACTTTCATTCTTGTTATAAATCACTAAAAAGTCTAAGTATTGTTAATATAATGAGAGATTTCAAACAATTCTTCATCATTAATCAAAAAGCATACTATTTAAATATTTACAAAAACATAAGGCTACGTTCATGAAAACATAACGTATTCCAGTATATACTTAAGATCACATTACCTGATAATAAAAAGAGAGTAGAACATTAAAAATTATAGTTTATGTATTTCACACTCTTAAATACTGAGACGGTATGGTGCAGTAAGGAAAGAGCTTAAATAATTTTCTTAAACATACTGGTTTTCGTGTTTTTAAACTACAACTTCTGCCATATAAGTTTATTTCATTTTCTACATAACCAAATATGCTTCGAGACCTGTGTGTCACAGAGAAAAGCAATGTTCTTTGTATAATATTTCGGTGAATGGGAAAAAAACGGTAGATCTTCTCTCGCAGAAGGCGGAGTTTGGAAACCCCTATTTTTTACTGATAATAAATTAAGTGTTGGGAATTAATGATCTCAGACTGGAGTACAGGCATAAACAACTATTTGATAAAAAATGGGTAGGCCTGTGCATCTCTGTCATTAGAGATCATATTATGACGTGGTAAACATTCGGAACATCAGATATTTAATGAAATATCTTAAGATTCCCGACTTAAGATTACTTCTGGAGTTAGAAAACAAAAAATAACAACTAATTACTACTTCCTCGTCATTAGTTTTCCATGTAATATCACAGCTATCGATCAGTCACAAGTCGATTTTAACAACACTATTGCTTGTATATATTTCCCAAAAAATGGCATACGACACTCATAACCTGACAGTGTGTAATTTAGTAAGTAATTTGCTTTCGGCAACTTGAAACACGTTTCGGTTACAGTATTGTAGATTTAGATCACTATTCATTGAACAGAGACCTTTTCAACAGTTTGTATTGGTCACACTCCCTAAAATTAAATCTTTGACTGGCTACTCACAAGGCGACATTAAAGACTCGTTATGTTTCAGATTTACATAATCTGAAGCTGAATATCGGATATCAGTTTCCTACCGCAGTGCGACGGAATTCTGAAAAATCATCCTTGCAGTTAATAAGATATTCGAGCGTTGTTGAATTACGACATTTTTCACTTGTTAAGGGGTTCGTCCGTATTGAAAGTGTTGAGTAACAGTAACTGTAAAGAATCTAGTTGGATTTTGGCTAATAATGTACTTTTTACTTTTACTACATTTCGAATTCAATGACGAATGGACATATTACTTAACACATATTGAAGTATAATTTTTATAAAAGGTTCAAGCTTTTATTCTGAATCTCTCTATGCATCACCACGGGACTCTTCATAATAAAATAAAATGTTCGTAAAAATAGTGAAAGGTCCAACAGAAAACGAAGCTGCGTTTAGGCTTTTCTTCCGGCTGAACTGTGTTATTAATGAATATAAATTTCTTCATCCAACAATTTACAGAAAGTGACATGTCAAATGTACACATTAAAATTAAATTTATATTCATATGGCCAGTAGTTAAAACCGAGGTTTCAGATATTACAAATCATGTTTCAGTATTCAATAATGGCTGTTTCAACCTGATAATGAGTTTTGAATGAAATGGCAAAGAAAAATTGCTACTAACGCGATTCGAACAAGCAACAATACGATTACAAACTTTCTGCGCTACGTACTCAGCTACACTCCTGGAAATTGAAATAAGAACACCGTGAATTCATTGTCCCAGGAAGGGGAAACTTTATTGACACATTCCTGGGGTCAGATACATCACATGATCACACTGACAGAACCACAGGCACATAGACACAGGCAACAGAGCGTGCACAATGTCGGCACTAGTACAGCGTATATCCACCTTTCGCAGCAATGCAGGCTGCTATTCTCCCATGGAGACGATCGTAGAGATGCAGAATGTAGTCCTGTGGAACGGCTTGCAATGCCATTTCCACCTGGCGCCTCAGTTGGACCAGCGTTCGTGCTGGACGTTGTAGACCGCGTGAGACGACGCTTCATCCAGTCCCAAACATGCTCAATGGGAGACAGATCCGGAGATCTTGCTGGCCAGGGTAGTTGACTTACACCTTCTAGAGCACGTTGGGTGGCACGGGATACATGCGGACGTGCATTGTCCTGTTGGAACAGCAAGTTCCCTTGCCGGTCTAGGAATGGTAGAACGATGGGTTCGATGACGGTTTGGATGTTCCGTGCACTATTCAGTGTCCCCTCGACGATCACCAGAGGTGTACGGCCAGTGTAGGAGATCGCTCCCCACAAAATGATGCCGGGTGTGGGCCCTGTGTGTCTCGGTCGTATGCAGTCCTGATCGTGGCGCTCACCTGCACGGCACCAAACACGCATACGGCCATCATTGGCACCAAGGCAGAAGCGACTCTCATCGCTGAAGACGACACGTCTCCATTCGTCCCTCCATTCACGCCTGTCGCGACACCACTGGAGGCGGGCTGCACGATGTTGGGGCGTGAGCGGAAGACGGCGTAACGGTGTGCGGGACCGTAGCCCAGCTTCGTGGAGACGGTTGCGAATGGTCCTCGCCGATACCCGAGGAGCAACAGTGTCCCTAATTTGCTGGGAAGTGGCGGTGCGGTCCCTTACGGCACTGCGTAGGATCCTACGGTCTTGGCGTGCATCCGTGCGTCGCTGCGGTCCGGTCCCAGGTCGACGGGCACGTGCACCTTCCGCCGACCACTGGCGACAACATCTTTGTACTGTGGAGACCTCACGCCCCACGTGTTGAACAATTCGGCGGTACGTCAACCCGGCCTCCCGCATGCCCACTATACGCCCTCGTTCAAAGTCCGTCAACTGCACATACGTTTCACGTCCACGCTGTCGCGGCATGCTACCAGTGTTAAAGACTGCGATGGAGCTCCGTATGCCACGGGAAACTGGCTGACACTGACGTCGGCGGTGCACAAATGCTCTGCAGCTAGCGCCATTCGACGGCCAACAACGCGGTTCCTGGTGTGTCCGCTAAGCCGTGCGTGTGAACATTGCTTGTACTGCCCTCTCGCAGTGTCCGGAGCAAGTATGGTGGGTCTGACACACGGGTGTCAATGTGTTCTTTTTTCCATTTCCAGGAGTGTAGAAATGAAAACATTTGAGCCACGTGCAGCTCGCGTTGATGCCGTTCATAGCTTGACCTCTTGTAATAGAAATAGTGGTGTCTCGTTTTCTTAGTGTTTTCACTGGCGCCAATTCGTTTGATCGCCTAATCTTTCCGTGAGAGGCAGCAGCAGCGCTTATCGATAGCACGTACTGTGGTACCATCTTCAGAGCGGCCTCTAGTATTTCCGGGTCGTCGTGTGTCGAGCTAGTTGAGTTGGGACGGAGCAGCAGTGAGGTCTGGACAGACAGTATTTGCCCGACCGCTGGAAAGATACATGCACTGTCTGACGGAAGGATGTGGTTGAGAGAGTGCACGACCACGTGAATGACCGGATTCAGCGAGTTTTAGTTGAATGGACCGTGATATTCGAGTAGTGCAACTCACACTTGTGTGTGTGCATGTGAGCCCGTCGATGTGACCACATAGCAATAAGTTGTCAGTCGACGATTTATACTGGGATCTTTCTCGTGCGTGACTTGAGTGGGGACGACCGTTGGTTGGTCGTTCGATCGGTTCGCAGCGGACGACGTGCATTTGGTCTTCCGACCGCTTCTGGCTTCTCTCTGTTTGTGCCGACTTGTAATTCTTTCGTGTAGTTTCACAGTAACTGGTTTTAGTATTGTGAGTTGTTGGAGGAATTATTTTCCCGGATCTGTTTGCGTATTGTGGCTTTGAATAAGCAGTCATTTTACGAGGTGCATTCAAGTTCTAAGGCCAACGATTTTTTTTCTGATTAACTACTCACCCGAAATCGACGAAAATGGCGTTACTTCTCGACGTAATCTCCCTGCAGACATACACATTTTTCGCAACGCTGACGCCATGATTCCATGGCAGCGGCGAAGGCTTCTTTAGGAGTCTGTTTTGACCACTGGAAAATCGCTGAGGGAATAGCACCACAGCTGGTGAATGTGCGGCCACGGAGAGTATCTTTCATTGTTGGAAAAAGCCAAAAGTCACTAGGAGCCAGGTCAGGTGAGTAGAGAGCATGAGATATCACTTCAAAGTTGTTATTACGAAGAGAATGTTGCATAACGTTAGCTCGATGTGCGAGTGCGTTGTCTTGGTGAAACAGCACACCTGCACCCCTTCCCAGAGGTTTTTGTTGCAGTGTAGGAAGAAATTTGTTCTTCAAAACATTATCGTAGGATCCACCTGTTACCGTAGTGCCCTTTGGAACGCAATGGGTAAGGATTACGTCCTCGCTGTCCCAGAACATGGACACCATTATTTTTTCATCACTGGCGGTTACCCGAAATTTTTTTGGTGGTGGTGAATCTGTGTGCTTCCATTGAGCTGACTGGCGCTTTGTTTCTGGATTGAAAAATGGCATCCACGTCTCATCCATTGTCACAACCAATGAAAAGAAAATCCCATTCATGCTGACGTTGCGCGTCAACATTGCTTGGCAACATGCCACACGGTCAGCCATGTGGTCGTCCGTCAGCATTTGTGGCACCCACCTGGATGACACTTTTCGCATTTTCAGGTCGTCATGCAGGATTCTGTGCACAGAACCCTCAGAAATGCCAACTCTGGAGGCGATCTGTTCAACAGTCATTCGGCGAACCCCCAAAACAATTCTCTTCACTTTCTCAATCATGTCGTCAGACTGGCTTGTGCGAGCCCGAGTATGTTTCGGTTTGTTGTCACACGGTGATCTGCCTTCATTAAAAGGTCGCACACACGAACGCACATTCGACACATCCTTAACTCCATCACCACCTGTCTCCTTCAACTGTCGATGAATTTCAACTGGTTTCACACCACGCAAATTCAGAAAACGAACGATTGCACTCTGTTCAAGTAAGGAAAACGTCGCCATTTTAAGTATCTAAAACAGTTCTCATTCTCGCCGCTGGCGGTAAAATTCCATCTGCCGTACGGTGCTGCCACCTCTGGGACGTATTGACAATGAACACGGCCTCATTTTGAAACAATGCTCATGTTTCTATCTCTTTCCAGTCTGGAGAAAAAAAAAATCGGAGGCCTTAGAACTTGAATGCACCTCGTAATGCTGTCTGCGTACTGGATTGGGTGAGAGTTGTGAACGGACATCAGTTCGATTGCCCCCGTGCAGCGCAAGGGCAAGCTGGGGCCACTGGCAGCGTGATGCAACTGCCCGATCGAGCTGGGGCAGTTACGAGAGCGACGACTTCGTTGCACACTGAACCGTGACGTTTGAGTGAACTGCTGATGCATCCTCGACTATTCTGAGACCTTGCCTTTGGTCAGCAGGTTGTTGCTCCCAGGGCTGATGAGCCTGGCGGCTACGAGTGAAGTGCTTCGAGCAGCCGTCTTTCTCTATTTGTTATTCATAATTGAATTTGGTAGTATTCTTATTAGTGAAGTGCAATCAGCGGTATTTTCTGTCTTGTGGCTGCTAACGCCCCAGTTACCTGCCCTGGAGGTTAGCGTACCTTCCGGCAATGTTTCTTTGACGTCGTGTCGATGCTGGCCGACACGGCGTATAGTTCCGCAGCCTCTTGTATTGTACTGTACATATTTTCTGGGAGGTCTACCTTGGCACTATTGTTTACTTCGGCCTTGTGTGTCTTCTGAAGACGTAGTGCTGTCGGTCTCTTCGCCCTTGCCTAAAAATATTCCATCGCTGTAGTGGTGATCGGACGTTAGGCGTATTGGTTAGTCGGTCGGACGGCGCTTAAGCTGCCGCTAGTTTGAGTTGCCATCCTGTTACTTCAGTACAACTCTTGGCAGCCTCTCACCTTCCCTTATGTTTTAGTTACCTTTCCAGGCCGGCCCTTGGAACACTTACTGAAAACCGTTAATCCTGATTCCTTAGATTGTGACGTTGTTTTAAGGATATTTGTAGTTTTCTAATTATTGCTAGTGTGACCTCCCGCCGAGCAATAATTTCACTTCCTTGGTAATAAGGCCCTCAGCTGTGTTACAGTAATATTTAAGGCAAAATTGTTTTAAAAGACAGGGATTTATTTTAAAAGTGGTATTTGGAATTGTTTTCCTGACTTGTAATTCAGGCCTTCAGCCGTTGGTTATGTGTAATTGTTTGTGGACTTCAGCTGAGTTATAATTTCGCTTCTTTTATAATAAGGCCTTCAGCCGTGTTACAATAACTTTTTTAGATATCAAACTTGTTTTAAAAGCAAAGTATTGGCTGAAATGTGTGCCTTTGGGAATTGTTCTTCTTAGTTCTAATTTAGGTTTGTTACAGTTTGTTTTAAAACGAAGTCTTTACCTTAATATGTGCTATTTGGAATTGTTCTTCTAACTTATAATTCTTTGTTGTTTGAGGTTATATTGGTGGCCTTCGTCCCTGAAATTGTGGAGTTTTTATTCTGTGTTTCATTTAATAGGTGGTTTTAAAACATTAATTTCTTTGAATAAAGTTCAAGTGTTCGTTGTGCAAGAGAGAGTAACTGATTACGGCCACATCCACAATCTTAACGTTTTCCTGCTCTCAACATTATTCAAGAAGAAATTTTTGTTGTTAAAAAGCTCAAATGTCTTCAATTGGTGTGAAGTCTGGTGATCAGAAAGAGTTACCTCCTCTCCTAGCCGAAATGTATGCTATAAAAATGTATTACATCACTAGCATTTGAACTGGCTACTTCCAAGTCGAGAGTGACCGAACAGGCGTGATATCTACAATAAAATTGCGTTGTATGGGAAGTAATGTTAGCAATTAGAGTTTCAGAAAATGATTCTACATTTATCATTTAATGTGGTGAGGTGTTTAAATAACAGCCATTTAAGACGTTGGACACGTATGTTACACGTGTTTTTATTAACTATCTTCAGAATGCCTGTAACAGAAATTCACGTCTTGTATGGTTGTAATCTTCTTTCACCAGCGCCTCTAACTCTCCTCGGCCCCCTCCCCACACCCCTCCCACCCCCACCCCGACAGACACACCAGAAAATCGTATTTCATGTTTGATGTTAACATTATCATTAATTTCAACAACTTAAAAGTGTGCAAAGTAGTTCCATAGACAGTCTTAACCGATTTAACATTTTAATACGAAACTCTGCTGCACCTAGCTTTAGCGATATTTACCACGTAAATTTTATCAGAAGACATCATAGCAAAAAATGATGGAACCCTGAGCTGTCTGCAGTGTGGAAGCTGCGCGCCACAACGAGAAGAAAATTCATTGGTTAATCTATTTCCTATATTTTAATATTACCACACCTTCAAAATGAACTTAAGAATTCTCCTGATTTTGATATTTCAAGAATTATTCTTGACACAGATATATGGATTGGGCGTCTACCCTGAAATTCACTATCTGTGTCCTAATGACTACAGACATGGGCTCTAATTTCTAACTCTGCTTACAACTTTTTAAAAGATCATACATTCTATTTGGCTCGAGCCAAGTCACTTTGGTGTATTTACTTGTCAGCAGCAGTATTCAAATATTCAATTTTTTAAATAGATACTAATGATTTTTAGTGGAAAATGAGTTCCATATATGGAACAATTCTGAAAGCATAAAATAACTTGAGAACATTGAGTAGTCCTTCTGGGCCAGTCGAACGAAAAAGCGAAACGGTGGTGGCTGACTACTAAAACATCTAGGTATGTGACAATACACTTCTCAGAAACGAATTTTGGAAGCGGAAAAAGAAACACATACCTTTTTACAATAGATAATAAGACACAATATCCTACAACATGAAGAAAAAATCCAAGCACACAGTAATAGGATATTTAGGCGTCGTTTCAGATTAACTGGCTAAGTCGTCAATTTTGGCAGCAGCTTCTACATGAAGAAGTTACTGGTCATGATGTTTTCCAATCGTCTGAACCACTTAGCGAGACTGTCACTCATAAAGTGAGATTCACTCACTGTAACAAGTTTCGCGTACGCCAAATGGACAGATAATTTAACACACTTTCCTAGGATCACGTTATCTAGTTCAGGGTTCACAAATTATGAGATAAGCTGCACAAAAAAAACAGTTACAGCAGAAAAAATATTCAAATTTCAAAACATTGAGAAGACATCTTGAAAATTAACAACCAGGAAGAAATGGAGATATTAATCCACGCGCAAAACTGTAAACGCGAAATCCCAAAGAAATGATAGATTTAAAGTACCTACAATTCTTCGACCACTTATCCCCATCAGGAGCTTCCTCGACTAACAACAAGGACACTTCGTCAAATGTGCTGAAGATGTTACGAAGCGACAACTAATACAAATACCTACACATCGATACTGATATAGAACAAAATTTCATAAGATCATTATGTTTTCGTTATTTGCTAAATAGTGTCAATTACAATAAACAATGTGTTGTAAGTGTTCTTCAAATGTCTCTTAATCGCCATCAGGATAGTTCCGGAAGGGCAGAGCAATGCAAGAAAGTAAATGCGCCTAAAGATGGCAGCCATTTGTGATGAATAAAGTGTGTGATTACTTACTTGGTTTTGTGTTGGCAACAGATCAGTAGACGAAGTACACGATGGCGCAGCTGGATGACGCATGTCCTTCTCAGACAGGCATTAACACAGATCCAGAAAGTAAGCTACCCCGTTAGAACCTACGCCTATTCATTTTAAATATCTCTGCTTTGTCTTTTTCCTCCGTGATGATTAAGTCAAGCTCGAAACATGCCACTCTATAAAATATTTTAAGGCAGTAAGCGAAGTATCGCGAGTCCCAGCGGACTCATAAAACCTATTAATAATGACAACAGAGATTTATCGAACCAAACACATTTTTCACCAGCTTCCGGAGCTTATGACTTAGCCATTTATCAACGAAAAAAACAGTGGCTGAAAGAGGTTTGAGTACAACGAAGTTATTAGGGTTGACGTAAAGCTGTATCCACTCTTTTCAGATTCCCACAACTAGTACGTAATCTGCTCATTGGAGAAACGCATGACCAGGTTGATAGAGAAAACGGGCATCACTACGAAAATTTTATAAGATTTTGAACTATGACAGATGTTTGTATACAGTCGTACTTAGAAATCTCATTTTGGTATGGTGTTAAAAAGAACAGTTATCATTGTCAGTGGGAAATGAGACACGAGATGAAACGGCACTCTGTCACTTTGGAAATGCTACTGTCATTAAACTAAGGCGTTTATGAAGTCTTGGGTATAAATCACCACTTCAACTGTTCTTTGGTTCTTTGTTACTGTATCAGTACTGGTTCGATGGGGTTAAAGCCACATCTTCTGGTGATATATGACTTTCCTGTCGTCAGTATGACAGAGAACCTGACCGCGTCCCCTGTACGACGTTCCACATAGATTGGAGAAGCGACCACCATGATACGATTTGTTTTGGACTCATCCCGTATCTTGGAATTAGGCATTTTTAATTATGACATGCCGTCTTTCAGCGGTGTTTTGTATTTGACGGACAACGAATGTTAGTAAAAAGATTCCGAGCTTTTCCGCTCTAATGTTTTAATCAAACGTCACCTGAAGGTGTGGCTTTAACGCCATGAAACCGGTAATGGCAATATAATAAAGGACCAAAATACAGATGAAGCGGTCATTTATGCCCAAGATGAATACTAATAGCTGTGATTGCCCCAACTACAAGGTTGCCTCTTTATGTACTATCAGTGAGGTACAAGTCTCTTAGGCATCTTGAAATCTGCAGTCTTAACGGCAGTGATACGTTTCTACCTTGTATATTGGAGATATTGAATGAGTTCGTAAGTATCGCTACAAAACTGAACGATTAGCGTTTCTCATATTGAGGACTGTGCGTACTTAATGAAACGAGAGAGAAAATGTTCTCTCGACAAGTATTTCGTGCTCAAAATCAGTATTTCAGAAAGCTAAGAGTACCTTTTGCAAGCAAAATAATCCAAGTGATAAGATTAAATTTAGTAACGGGCGTTATCGATATGGTACCTGAATCTCACTTCAGTGAAAGAAATAACGCACTCAATACATATAACGACTGTACAACCAAAAATAGCTGTTTCTTCCCGGCTGAGAGAATTTTACGTACAGCTTTCCAGAGGTACATTTGTAAATGGATGGCGACATAAAAGCTCCATTTAAAGAAAAACTGAGCAGAATTTCAGTTACTAGCTTCAGCGCTTCCGTATGAATATCGCACGCGGAGAGATTAACAATTATCGTTTCCATTTTGTAAAAGTTTTCCCACTCTTGCAGTTCTGCGGTACGTGGGGACGGGGCTCGACATTCCGAAAGACGTGACGGCGGTTTGCACTGCTGTCCACCGACTCCCGCCGTATTTAGCGCCCGCCTGGCGACAGACCAAAAAGTAAAGTTTTGATGGCAGCGTGGGTGCCGCGAGCCAACGGCTCTGCCGCCTCTACGAACGCCGGACTCTGACGTCATTCTGCTTAATGTCCACCAGCTCGCGCAGCGTGTGCGTAACTTCGGGATCAGCGGTCGGATGCGGAGACGTAACTGAAGCTGAGGAGAGGTAAACATTAATGTACGATGTGTATGTAGTGCTAAAATTCCAATCAGACAAAAATAACCAACTTTCGAAATAGTTCCTGTCGCGTCGCTTCACTAGCAGCATCTTTAATATTGATATCAGAGAATTAAATATTAATATACGATGTGTATTTAGCACTAAAATTCCAATCAGACAAAAATAATCAACTTTCGAAATAGTTCCTGTCGCGTCTCTTCACTGTCAGCATCTTAAATCTTGATATCAGAGAATGCACTGCATAATAACAGCATTAATAACAGTATCACCTTCTTTATCGACATCATAAAAGGTTCAACCTTTTCAGAAAAGTGATCTGACATTCGTTCGATCATTCATTAACGGTATGTCCACTTATTCTTCAGCATAGTCATATTGTAGAAATTCCTACGCTTACACGTACACGCTTCCCTTTGTAAGCGTGCTCCTCCAAGCCTTTATAGGCGATATTCACAGCTGGAGACACTCAACCATTTTCTCATTTGTACCACTAATACAACCTAGATTCGTTACACAGGCTAAGTTTTAACTCCTCTTCTTATTACGAAGCTTTGGTTCTAAGAAACTATGCTATACACAGTTGTGCAGTTTGCAGCAAATGATGGCATCATTCATAACGTTTTTTATGTATAGGCTTCACTTCGAGACTTACTGGGTTTGTTGTCCACGCGAGACTATATTACACTACCATGAAGATAACGCATCATAGGGACATTACCTTGCAACATTGTTATAGGAATTTCAAACTGTAGTAGTGTTTCTAAATTATGCTGTAGGGTCACACTGAATGTTACTTGTTCGGTTTTTCTTGCATGCAGTCCTTCTCGCATGTGGGAGGACAACGGTTCAATCCCGCCTCCGGCCAGCCTGGTTTAGGTTTACCCTAAATCGCTCCAGGCAAATGCCGGGATGGTTCCTTTGAAAGGGCACGGCCGACTTCCTTCCCCATCCTTCCCCAATCCGATAAGACCGATGACCTCGTTGTCTGGTCTCCTTCTCCAAACAACCCAACCCACTCCTTCTGGACAGATATATTCCTATATATCGTACAATATCGTGGCCACCAAGCTCACCAGACACACCCACTCTTGAATTTTTTGCAGAATTACGTAAAGAATGAAGTGTTCAGTTCACCAGTTGGTGATGTTATCTCCTGTGGTACGTATGTGAGACTCTGTTGAGGCATGAAAGAAGAAACATTGGCAAAGGAAAGAACTGGGTACTGACTAGGTGTTTTACTGGCAACAAATGGAGCACATGTAGAAGTCTGTCCATGAGAAACTTTATGACCTATGTTGCCATTCAGAACAAACCACATACCTGTAACTAGCATAGAACCTCAAGAACAAATTGTTGTAACCAGTGCACGACTTTGCGCTCACCACGCAATTCCACTTATTCATTGTTACTGATAACCGCCGGTCGCGGTGCTCTCGTGGTTCTAGGCGCTTGTCCGGAACCGTGCGACTGCTACGGCTGCAGGTTCTAATCCTGCCTTGGGCATGGATGTGTGTGATGTCCTTAGGTTAGTTAGGTTTAAGTAGTTCTAAGTTATAGGGGACTAATGACCACAGCAGTTGAGTCCCATAGTGCTCAGAGCCATTTGAACCATTTGAACTGATAATCCTCAGCTTCCTGATTTGTAATTGTTTCTCCTTTATAATGAATCGAGTCTTATCACAATGCCTAGCTAGTGGTGCGACACAGTCACGTAAGTCTGCACCTGTCTCTGCTTCAGCGATTTGTTTCCATAGGATTCTAATCATCGTACCGCATATATTTACGTAAATTTATGGATTTGTGTAACGTATTAGCTACCACTGCGAGTGGAAGTACACAATGAAGGATGGTAAGCTTTTATGAGGTATGTCAGAATCTAGTAATGGAGTTCAGTGCTATCTACAATGTGTATGCAAAGAACCCCGACAATATGAACTGTGGAACGATAAATTGACCATTGTTCAACAGGGAACACTGCTTAATCGTACAGAAAATGGGTGCTGTGCTTCTCTTAAATTTGAGAACTTTACTGACAAAGCTTCTTTACATTGTTTCTGGTATTCATATAATTTATATAAGCCATTGGTCATACACGCAAGAAGGACTCACACACATAGCTTTTGTCTATGTGTGTCCTGCATCACTGACTAGAGTACCTAAGATCAAACTAGTGACACAAACAGACGAGGTTCAAACGGCTCTAAGCACTATCGGACTTAACATCTGAGGTCATCAGTCCCTTACACTTAGAACTACTTAATCCTAACTAACCTAAGGATATCACACACGTTCATGCCCGAGGCAGGACTCGAAGTTCCGACCGCAGCAGCTGCGCAATTCCGGACTGAAGCGCCTAGAACCGCTCGGCCACAACGGCCGGCAACAGGGGACGAAAGGCAAGAGATTATCTTGAACAATCATAGTGATTTCTATATGTGGCACATTGCTATAATATTTCAGAAGAACATATTGTGCTGAACTTAACTTGTAGTATGTGTGATTTGTAGTTCAGATTTTGGTGGTATGCAAATAAATTTATTTGATGATTTGCGAGTCAGATCAACAGCAGAACTGAGTATAAGTCTTTATAAGCAGGGGAGATGTTGTACAGCTGGTACGTTATGTTTAATCTATGTAAGTAAATTGTTCTTATAGAGTGGTGCTTTCTTTTCAACAACGGTAACATTCTCGTTTTCCTTCGCCGATTTCTGGGCAGTCAGTCATATTCGATGAGTGTGGCAACGTTTTCTCCACGTTGATTGTTGATACACAGTGCGGCACTACTCAGTATTCTGCGGTGCTACTCACTATTTTTTCTGTCATTACATAAAATCTGGTTGAAATGTAACACTGAGATAAACATTGTAATTTTGTTTCCGATTTTCATGTTGTTGTTGTTGTCTTCAGTCCTGAGACTGGTTTGATGCAGCTCTCCATGCTACTCTATCCTGTGCAAGCTGCTTCATCTCCCAGTACCTACTGCAACCTACATCCTTCTGAATCTGCTTAGTGTACTGATCTCTCGGTCTCCCTCTACGATTTTTACCCTCCACGCTGCCCTCCAATGCTAAATTTGTGATCCCTTGATGCCTCAAAACATGTCCTACCAACCGATCCCTTCTTCTAGTCAAGTTGTGCCACAAACTTCTCTTCTCCCCAATCCTATTCAATACCTCCTCATTAGTTACGTGATCTATCCACCTTATCTTCAGTATTCTTCTGTAGCACCACATTTCGAAAGCTTCTATTCTCTTCTTGTCCAAACTAGTTATCGTCCATGTTTCACTTCCATACATGGCTACACTCCAAACAAATACTTTCAGAAACGACTTCCTGATACATAAATCTATATTTGATGTTAACAAATTTCTCTTCTTCAGAAACGCTTTCCTTGCCATTGCCAGTCTACATTTTATATCCTCTCTACTTCGACCATCATCAGTTATTTTACTTCCTAAATAGCAAAACTCCTTTACTACTTTAAGTGTCTCATTTCCTAATCTAATTCCCTCAGCATCACCCGATTTAATTTGACTACATTCCATTATCCTCGCTTTGCTTTTGTTAATGTTCATCTTATATCCTCCTTTCAAGACACTGTCCATTCCGTTCAACTGCTCTTCCAAGTCCTTTGCCGTCTCTGACAGAATTACAATGTCATCGGCGAACCTCAAAGTTTTTACTTCGTCTCCATGAATTTTAATACCTACTCCAAATTTTTCTTTTGTTTCCTTTACTGCTTGCTCAATATACAGATTGAATAACATTGGGGAGAGGCTACAACCCTGTCTCACTCCTTTCCCAACCACTGCTTCCCTTTCATGCCCCTCGACTCTTATTACTGCCATCTGGTTTCTGTACAAATTATAAATAGCCTTTCGCTCCCTGTATTTTACCCCTGCCACCTTTAGAATTTGAAAAAGAGTATTCCAGTCAACATTGTCAAAAGCTTTCTCTAAGTCTACAAATGCTAGAAACGTAGGTTTGCCTTTTCTTAATCTTTCTTCTAAGATAAGTCGTAAGGTCAGTATTGCCTCACGTGTTCCAACATTTCGACGGAATCCAAACTGATCCTCCCCGAGGTCTGCATCTACCAGTTTTTCCATTCGTCTGTAAAGAATTCGCGTTAGTATTTTGCAGCCGTGGCTTATTAAACTGATAGTTCGGTAATTTTCACATCTGTCAGCACCTGCTTTCTTTGGGATTGGAATTATTATATTCTTCTTGAAGTCTGAGGGTATTTCGCGTGTCTCATACATCTTGCTCACCAGCTGGTAGAGTTTTGTCATGACTGGCTCTCCCAAGGCCGTCAGTAGTTCTAATGGAATGTTGTCTACTCCGGGGGCCTTGTTTCAACTCAGGTCTTTCAGTGCTCTGTCAAACTCTTCACGCAGTATTGTATCTCCCATTTCGTCTTCATCTACATCCTCTTCTATTTCCATAATATTGTCCTCAAGTACATCGCCCTTGTATAAACCTTCTATATACTCCTTCCACCTTTCTGCCTTCCCTTCTTTGCTTAGAACTGGGCTGCCATCTGAGCTCTTGATATTCATACACGTTGTTCTCTTCTCTCCAAAGGTCTCTTTAATTTGCCTGTAGGCAGTATCTATCTTACCCCTAGTGAGATAAGCTTCTACATCCTTACATTTGTCCTCTAGCCATCCCTGTTTAGCCATTTTGCACTTCCTGTCGATCTCATTTTTGAGACGTTTGTATTCCTTTTTGCCTGCTTCATTTACTGCATTTTTATATTTTCTCCTTTCATCAATTAAATTCAATATTTCTTCTGTTACCCAAGGATTTCTAGCAGCCCTCGTCTTTGTACCTACTTTATCCTCTGCTGCCTTCACTACTACATCCCTCAGAGCTACCCATTCTTCTTCTACTGTATTTCTTTCCCCTATTCCTGTCAATTGTTCCCTTATGCTCTCTCTGAAACTCTGTACAACCTCTGGTTCTTTCAGTTTATCCAGGTCCCATCTCTTTAATTTCTCACATTTTTGCAGTTTCTTCAGTTTTAATCTACAGGTCATAACCAATAGATTGTGGTCAGAGTCCACATCTGCCCCTGGAAATGTCTTACAACTTAAAACCTGGTTCCTAAATCTCTGTCTTACCATTATATAATCTATCTGATACCTTTTAGTATCTCCAGGGTTCTTCCACGTATACAACCTTCTTTCATGATTCTTAAACCAAGTGTTAGCTATGATTAAGTTGTGCTCTGTGCAAAATTCTACTAGGCGGCTTCCTCTTTCATTTCTTAGCCCCAATCCATATTCACCTACTATGTTTCCTTCTCTCCCTTTTCCTACACTCGAATTCCAGTCACCCATTACTATTAAATTTTCGTCTCCCTTCACTATCTGAATAATTTCTTTTATTTCATCATACATTTCTTCAATTTCTTCATCATCTGCAGAGCTAGTTGGCATATAAACTTGTACTACTGTAGTAGGTGTGGGCTCCGTATCTATCTTGGCCACAATAATGCGTTCACTATTTTCATACCAACTACTAAATTCTATCTCGGCAGCATTCCCACCCCAATATGAGTAAAGATAGCGCCATAGACGCTCTGTTCTTTCGAATACCTGATCACTATTACCTTAAAGAGTCCTTTGTTCCGTTTATGTATTTTTGGTGACTGATTTTTATGGCCAATTCTTCTTACTAAAATATGTACCTTTCGTTTCGACGGGAAGTTAAACGCATATACTAAATTTCGTAACTGTCTGTGGTCTGAACTGAAGTATCAGATGTCATTATGTATTAGTCAGTTTCTATTACAATTACATTATTTTTATTATTATGATTTAAAAACTTAATTAACGCTTAGGCAAAAATTATAATCTCTGTTCTTTAAACTTTAATACAGCTAAGTCAATCATTATTCAACGACACATTTTAAAAAGTTACGTTATTTTGCTACTTATTAACATAGCATATTAACGTAATTCCAGAATTAATAGATTACAAGAAACTACACAATAATGTTAACTTCAGATTAAATTGTTCTCGAAATTCTTTTAGTATTTATCTAAATATGTTCTTACCATCTACCATATTTATCTAAATATGTTCTTACCATCTAACGCCTGGACTTTGAAGAAAATGTATTCTATGAACTTCTTCTTATGTTTGTTTCCGTCTGTGCTGCTGTTGATATACAGTGACATTCTTAGATTCGATACTAGAGGAAAATTTTATTTTCGAACATCGTATTTCAGTAGATTCTAGTGCCTTCTGTTAATAGAAAGACTTTCACATTTGTAACAGTACAATGAATTATACATCCAGTAAATCTGGCGCTACATGCACATTTTTTAATTTCTTTGGGTTGGAAGAGCTATTTGTTAACCTGAAGTTTCTGATAAATTTCTTAACTGATATACAACACAGTTTTTAGTGTCTTCTCCTTGTGGACCGACTGTTTCTTTAATGGTAGAATTTCTTATCCTTGCGCAGCTATCCCCAACAAGTATCAGATATTCTGCTTTAGGTGTTAGCTTAATCTTCTTCTGTGTACATTCGTACCTTGCATGTGTTTCCTCTCTTTCCCACTTCTGGAGTTTATTTAATCAGTTACATTCACCGTGTTCCCCAGTGTCTTCATCCATTAATGTGCTGTCTTCAAAAAAAACGTAAATACAACCTTTTTCTTTGGGTATTTTTAATGCTAACTCCAGTTCCTTTCCTGTCAGTTCGAATTCCACCACTGTACATCATAATATAGCCATGTATTTCTTTAGATGCTTGTAGCTCCTTCATCCTTTGTGATACGTCAGGTATATCAAATTTTGTGTGTTTAATTCCTTTTTTAGTTTTCTGTATTTAGTGCTTATTCCAATACAATTTTATGTGCCTACTTCAGTATATATCCCGTCTTCATATTCTAACTTTTCCCTTCACTTTTTTGTGGAACATGCTTCTGTGTTTTTCTTCAAGGTTGTCTCATTTAGGAGGTTAAGCTTTCGTGTACCAAGGAGCCCCCCCCTGCCATCCCAGTCCGTTGTGGATTTCTCTTTTTCTGTCCCCTGTCCCCTGAATAAGAGATTGGTCTGGTTCCACTCCCTCCAGGACAGCTCTCTGGGTGACAGCAGAGTGCACAAACGCTCTCGCTGCCATAAGGTGGCAATCCCCGAGGAGGCAGATCTTTCTCATCTTCAGCGTTCCCTTATCTACTGTGTGGTACTAAGCGCACCAGACGAAATCTAGTCGCGAGAGGTAGACACCATACTAACGCGCTGTATCACTGCCCCTAGGCAAGATAACGACTTCGTTTCAGGAGACAGAAAGCTCTACATCTTGGTTTAGGTATTCCATATCCTACTTAATCCACTCTTTGATAATCATATCCCGAAGAATTACCATTGTGGATGGATATTGACAGCTACATATCGCCAACTGCTGCAATAACTCATAGAAATTTTATGCGTATTTAAAGATGTGTGGTTACTGGGGCAGTCGAGGAGTCATAGAGTTCATGTTGTGAGATACAGTCATATGTGTAAACTCGAACACGTCCTACATTATCACTTTATCAGGTTCTAACAGCTACAGATTATTTGCTGTTTAAAATTACAGTTCCTCACGAGATGCACGCATTGCTTGAGTACTGGTAGTTTGGGCTGCTACCTTCATTTTGGCGTGTGAGTTGTTTGGACGCCAGTGCCAGCACTTGAAGGGCGAAAACCTTCAAGTATTTCTAGGCAACCCATGTGGTAATTCCACTTTTGAATCTGGTGAGACATTTCGTATGGTAAGTGCGTAATTACATGTAAAGGACAAAGTCGTGCGTTTCTTTGAACTTCTATGGGAGTTTATGGAGAAGCATTGTACTAGGCGCTCATGTTTCCCTGGCGCATATGCTTTTAGAAGGGTTGTCAGGTGTTCAGCAGGACACGATCGTAGAATGCCTACGATATTTCAGCTATTAACTGTTCCGCCATCATCAGGTGGTGCTGATGAAATGGTCTGTCCGCTCTTTCTCTCTCTTCCTTTTTTGACTTTCCTCTCTGTGGGGAAGTTCAAGTTTGTGGCCTGTTGGCCTCTTCTCCCTTAAGAATCTCGATGAAACTTCTCTCCTGGACCTTTTGATAATATCTGGAACTGTAAGGAGTGCCGATAATTATTTCTTGTTCTTGTCGATGTGACGCTTTTTCTTCTTCTTCTTACTGGTGACTGGGGACTGTTCCTCGTTGTCGGTTTGATACGTAGCGTATTCTGTCTTCATTTGTTCTCCGTAGATCAGAGAACAGATTAGACCCTTCATATGCACGGTAGTGAAGACTCTCCTCCCTGGAGAGTCCAGTATGATCTTATGGATAGTTAAGTCCATGATGTGGGAGTGGCAGTTATGGATGATTTGGTGGGACGAAAAGATAGAGATTTTCGTGGTGAGGGTATGTACCGCCGCGAAGCGAACTATCAGTGTTCTTCAGTACAGCACTTGCGGAAGTGGGAGGAGTGGTACTTCTTCCCACTCTTTTTCCCACTCTTCTTCCCCTTGTGCAGCTGCTTCGGTGTCCTTTTGCTGTGTCGCTTCCCCTTCGGCAGGCTCGTCGCTCTGTGTGGCCACCGTCGCGAACTCCTTCTCTCGAGCAGGAGTCCTCTGAATGGCGGAGTTTTCTTTGGCTGAGCGAAGTTCCTGCGTCAGCACAGCAATCTGACCCCGAGCCTCGCCCAATTCCGCCAACAGGGCCCCCCTCTCTTCCGCCATGGTGGATTTGAAGGCCGACATGGCTTCTTGTACAGCGTCCTTTAGACGCCTGGAGACGACGTCTTCTGTGCAAGTGACCACCTCTTCATGTGTGGTGGCTACTTGCTTCTGCGTCGTCTTCTTGTCCGGTCCGCGCCAATTCCTCTTGTAGGCGCAGGAACGGGCGATCGCCACGTGTGTGCCGCCACAGTTTACGCAGGTACAGAGAGTGTCCTTCTCCTTCTTGCAGTTGCGTGTGTGATGTGCTTGCGCACACTTCAAACACGCGACGGCGCAGCTGCAGTGCTTGGCGACGTCGCCAGGCTTTTGGCAGTGAAAGTACTGCGCTACAGCCTTCTTCTTCCTGTTGCCGGACGTTCCTGGTAGCGTGAGCACATGAGTAGAAACTCCGCCAGGGCTGCAGCTTTGCGTCCCCTTCCGCAGCCCGACATCTCGAGTAGCAACAGCGACAATAGCGATCCGTACCTCTCCGCAGCCTGAGCAGGAATCTGTCCACTCTCTGCTGCAAGTATTTATTCCTGGCCGGTCCAGGTGCGATTCCGTGCACCGGCGATGTGTTGCATGTCCGGTGGTTACTTGTGGAGGCAAGTACTTTGGTCTTCTCAGTGTTAATGCAATGTTCTGCTAGGACAGACAGATTCTCTGCACCGATCTTCCACTGAAGACTGGATGAGTAGATCACATAACTAATGAGGAGGTATTGAATAGAGTTGGAGAGAAGAGACATTTGTGGCACAACTTTACTAGAAAAGGGACTGGCTGGTAGGGCATATTCTGAGGCATCACGGGATCACCAGTTTAGTATTGGAGGGCAGCGTGGAGGGTAAAAATCGCAGAGGGGGACCAAGAGATGAATACACTAAACAGATTAAGAAGGATGTACGTTGCAGTAGGTACTGGGAGAAGAAGAACCTTGCACAGGATAGAGCAGCATGGAGAGCTGCATCAAACCAGTCTCTGGACTGAAGACCACAACAACAACAAGCTACTGGATATTAGAGGTACCGGTGTTTACAGCTGTATGCAGCACCACCTCTGTAGGTCTCGCTGTATGATGGTTCAACTTGCAATGTGTGACTTTCATGAGCAATCAAAGGGGCGGGTAAATGTTTATGTTGATACCTATTCGCGTTTTCTCTACAGGTTGCGGAACTGTCGAAATTGAGGTGATGTAAAACTTGTTTTGGTGTGTGTGTGTATCGGTGGTTGAGGGACAGAGTATTGTATTGTATTGTATTGTATTGTATTGTACTGAACTGCGGACCTAGAAAAGACGGAGAGGGTTCGTTGCCGCCGCAGCACTCAATGGTACACCACCCCACAACAGACTACAGAAGTCATCTCTCCCCACTGCCGCCCCACACCGAACACTGGGTTATTGTGCGGTTCGGCCTCCAGTGGACCCCCCGGGAACGTCTCACAACAGACGAGTGTAACAATAGTGTTTGCGTGGTAGAGTAATTATGGTTTATTCGTACGTGGAGAAAGTGTTTGCGCAGCAAACGCCGACATAGTGTAACTGAAGAGGAATAACGGGAACTATCCCGCATTCACCGAGGCAGATGGAAAGCTGCCTTAAAAACCATCCACAGAGTGGCCGGCACACAGGACCTCGACACTAATCCACCGGGCGGATTCGTGCCGGGGACCGGTATGCATTCCCGCCTGGAACGCAGTGTGTTAGACCACTCGGCGAACCGGGTGGAGGTACAGCGTACTGTAATAGTGTTTCGAATTCGAAGAGTTCGTACACACATGGAGCACTCTCTCCTTCAGCATGACAACGCAAGTGCACGCACGAGCGCTGCGACATCTGCCAAAATCCGTCGCCTCGGCCTCCGTAGAGTTACGACTTGGCCCCATTCGATTTTCATCTGTTTCCTAAACTTAAAGTACACTTTCGCAGACGTTGCTTCGAAGAAGGTGGAGTGGTGTACGCACGTGTGAAGGTGTGGCTATGTGAACGATGTCAGACATTCTATAGTGTCGGTAACAACAAATTGATCCATGTGACTATGTTGAGATATAAATACATAGATATGATGAGTAACGCTGTAGAGTTTTAACAACGTTTTATTCAAAAACAAGAGTTTTCACATAAAATATTAAGGCTTTATTTATCCTCACGCGCCGTATTACGTCATCAGACAATTCCTCCCCCTCGCAGAGGCCTTCAGTATCCACTTTATACCTATCCGCTCTCTTCTCATCGTTTAATAGTGGAAAACCAAATGCACTCTTAATGGACATCCGGACTGTTTTCACCGAATGCTGTTTTGACTTTTCTGTCAGCAGTGTCCGTTCTTACAATTTTTTCTATATCTTAGTATCAGTTTTGCTACCACTTCGGCTTGGCTCTCCTGCACTTGGTTTCTGATTATTATCTGATTCTTATACTTACGTTTTGCATCAACTGCAATATTTCTTCTCTTACCTAAGGCTTCTTTGCAGTTACCTTCCCAATACCTACATCTGTGATTGTTGTTTTTAGAGATATCCATTCGTCTGCAACTGAAACGTCTACTGTTATTCCTTATGGCAGTGTACATCTTTTTAGAGAATCTCAAACGCGTCCCATCCTTCCTAATTACCACAGTATCACATTTTCTCCCACACTAGTTCTTCTTTAGCAGCTTCAGCCCAATCTTCAAGTCCATATCTGCACCTTGAAACGTCTTGCAGTCCAGTATCTGATTTCGGAATCTGTCTCACCATAATGTAATCCAGCAGGAATCTTCCCGTATAACCCGGTGTACTCCTAATACGCTTCCTCTTGTGATCCTTGAAGAGTACTTGCTATTAGTACCTGAAATTCACAGTGGAGCTAAACTAATCATTCTCCTCCCTCAGCCGGCCGCGGAGGTCACGCGGTTCTAGGTGCGAAGTCCGGAACCGTGCGACTGCTACGGTCACAGGTTCGAATCCTGCCTCGGGCATGGATGTGTGTGATGTCCTTAGGTTAGTTAGGTTTAAGTAGTTCTAAGTTCTAGGGGACTGATGACCTCAGAAGTTGAGTCCCATAGTGCTCAGAGGCCTCCCCTCCCTCATTCCTACTGGCATGCACACATTCTGCCATAACCCAATTCTTCTACTCCATCTCCCTGCAACTGTATTTCGATCCATTGTGGTTATCAATTTTCATATTCGTTCACAGACTTAATTACCTGTTGAGTGTTGTCAGATATATTTTGTGACTCTATTTTCTGTTTGCGTCGTCCTCGTATATACATGACCTTCTGTTGGCACGTTGATTTGCTGTCGATTCTAAGGGCAACCGCCGCATTATTGAACTCTTCGTTGTAACTCACTCGCTGCCCTTCCTACTTGGTCAAAACAAATCGTGCTTCTGTCGTACAAATTTCTACTGTTTTTGAAACTTTCCTATTTCCATTTGACCAGAAATACTCTTTCCATCCCATTTCACTGACTACTACTATATCTATATTGGGACATTTCCTTTCCAGATTTTCTAGATTCTTTACTACGTTCCAAACTTCTCACATTCCACGACTCAACTCGTGGAATTTTACCATTTCTGTCGATATTCCAATTAATTTGTCACGGTCACCAACACTCGGCAGGCCCAGCGATCTGAACGGGAGTCTAATGCGGAATCTTTTTCCAATGGAGAGGTCATCATGACACTTCTCCAACTACAGGGCAGATGTTCTGTGAATACATCTTATGTGTGTGTAGGTGTTGGTTCCCATTGCCTTCGACATCCTCATGTCGTTAATCATTGCTAATTTATCTGCCTTTTGGTGGCAGTTTTCCACCACAAAACAAGAAACTACCCTGAATCTCTGTTCGCTCCTCCGACTTCTTCCACAAGATCTTTGGCGGAACGATAGAGACTTCCTAGGTCAGATGTCTTCAGCCGCCACTTTTAACGATTTTTGTCCGAAGTTTAAGCAATATCTACGTTCAAAGATGGGACCCAAGATGTTACGACTACTAATCAAAGACGCTACCCCTAGTCCACAGGTCGGCTAACAGGTGTCTTGAAATTTTTGATCTGACACAGCGGTAAAATTTATACCATTGTTAAGACAATGTGTCCAAGAGCGTAGCAGTGTGCTATTATTGGTACGTTTAAGAGAGCATCGCGGCCTGTAGAGTTGTCGGGCCCATGAGAGAGACGTTACGGGTCTCGTTAAATATTTAGGCCGGCCATTAGCGGCTGAGCGCAGACACATGCGTTCGCTGCAATCAGGTTACTCCTACCCTACCCTGCGGCGCCGTACAAACCCACCACATCCGGCACTTGGCAGCGCACCGGCATCAGATGGCAACTCAAGGCGAAGGGCGCAGGGCAACCGCCTCGCCAGGCCTCTGCGGGGTGGCTGCCTTCGCTCAAGGCTGGCTTGCCACGAAAACAAAGAGCACTCATTGCTAGCGACACAGTCCGATTGTCCACCTGTTCAATTCAGTCCTTCTTTAGGAACCAGTTTATTGTGTTGTTTTTCTTCTTCTTGTGCTCCCTAAAGGCCGTATTACACGACTCACCTATCGTAACACAGTGGAAGTCTGCACCAGCACACCAATCATAAAATCTGGCACTGCCAACTTTTTCGTTAGCTCCATTATGCGATACACATGACGTGTGAAGTCTGCACCAGCACCGCAAGGGTATAAATTCGGAGCTGCCGGATGGTTTACCTCGTTGAGTGTGAAAGAAGATATTTTTGCAGAGGTGCTGGTGTACTGAAGCTTCTGAGAGATGTAGGTTCGTATTTATTGAGCAGTGGGTGTTATCTTCCGCAGCTATCGCGAAATTACTTAGAGTGTACAGATTCAACGACTAATGTGTTAATTTTATTCATGCTGGAAAAAGCAAATGATTATATATGTTTACTTTTTGCAATATTTTATACATGTAGGATGCATTTATCTATGCAGCATTTGCGTGAGTGTGTTCCCCTTAGCCGTTAAGCGGAGAACGGCGACATAATGCCAGGAGTAGCAACTCTGTTCGACTCTGGTTGGGAAAAAGAGGTTAATGAAGGAGTTGTTGCCTGAATATCCGCACACGTTTTGGAACTTCTTCGTAATGGATGTGCCTTGCCTTGATAAGCTGCTGGAGATCGCAAAGGACGAGTCTCGCGTAAGTGACACAGTAATGAAGGAAGGTATTTTACTATAGTAGGATCACAAAGATGTAAAAAAGCTTTTACAGTCAACACTCCAGGTAGTAGGCACAAGTACTTTGACTCTAGTGGTTTTTCTCCCACCACTATTCCTCCTAACATGTTGAAATAACATTGCGGCATTTTCAATTAAGAATGTTGTATGTAAACATATCAAAAGTAAGATTATATTCATATATACGTAAAACGTATAAACATAGATTTAAACATTATTGTAGACGTATGTTATTAAGCTGTGGCACATCTAAAACAGGGTTTTCTACAATGCCTTCTTCGAGCACTAGTATTCCGATGCAAGTGAAAATTGTTACGAGAAAAACTATTCATAACACGGCGTTCCTTTTAAACATTTTGACGATATTAATACTCGATTTAAAATTTAATTATCATATCCCTGTTATTAGTTAAGATTTCAAATTTAAATGATCACTGAAACAACCAGCTTTAATTATTTTTTAAATTATTAACCTTGAGTACAATCAAGATATTCCCGTTTCGAAACAAGTCACCACTGACTCCACATGAAGTCACAAGGTAGCTGACATCATGAGCTCCTCCCCCTTTTCCTTTCTCCCCCACCACCATCAGTTTACGTAATACGTATCATGTCCGAAAGAACAAATATCTTCATTTATATCATGGAACAGTTCGTATTTCTGCACGGCCGACAAATCATCTGCTAAAATCGCAGATTCACACATTCCGTCACCAACTACTTCTGAACTAGCTGTAGGTATGTCTGTTCTGACGCACCGTTAATAGTTTAAATTTTTTGTCACAAAGTAAACAAGTGATGAAATATAAAGTGTCTTCATTTATAGAAAGATAGAATGTAAAATGGGATGTGAAATATTTGGAAGGCTACTAAACACCCAACCTGTCCCAAACGTGAAGAACTTGGGAATCGAATTGTTATCTAAGTACCTGCATTTATACATCATTGGCGGCTATGTAACAGACTACCGTTCTAAACCTTTAAGACGCCATGGCGGCCACCAAAGAGTGTTAGCGTTCCTCTTGTATAGGGTTGTTAAAATGGCTGGTAGGGTATATAAGGGGCGTGGTAAACATCAGTTCTTGAGCGACGGCTATGGAGGATGAATATGCCGATTGAAAACTAAAAGCACCAGATAGAATCTGAAAGCTCCATTGGCTCAGTATCGAGGTTTTTGAGGCATTCATATGTGACAGCGGCCCGATGTTGGGCCATATCGCAGCTCGTCTTCAAGTTCCTGCTGAACCATGTCTGTGAATCACAAGAGAGAATTACATTATTGAACACCAAACACATCCTAACGCCTTCACATCTGCTCCTGCCATCTGAGAACTAATAATGGACGTCCTGCAACATTTTGTGTCGCCCCACATGAGCGGTCTGAGCCCAGCAGCAACCAGACGAGTGAATTTTAGTCCCATGCATAGACTGCCTTTAATCCCACAACACTAACGGCAGCGTCTGTAGTGGTGCGCTTGGACTGCCGATGAATGTTGTAGCACTGCGTTGAGAAAGTGGAATAGTAAGAATCCTGCGCTGGCACAAATCGACTGTTCACTGAATCTACTTCTGATGCGAAATTCCTCACTTCTTGCAAAACAAATAATTTTGTAGTTTTACAGTATTTGGGAAACATTTTGATACGGGATGTTCAGAAATTCCCGTTGAAAACTGCTAGGAATGTGCAGACATTTGACGTTGTTCACGCCCATTACATACCCTATTAACCCTTCAAAGAACATTATACAAGAACCACAGTAACGCCCTCGGGTGGCTGTCACAAGACATTCTGAATAAGAATACGTGTCCCGAGACGTACTATTTCCATTCTACGACGGTTTCAGTTCATATTTGTAACGCGTCCACGTCTGCTGACAGAAAAAGTCTGAGTTGCTTATCCTGTTATGCAATAGGGTATACAGGATGAAGTGCATTACACCAAACGGTCAGCTGATGCCACTTCCGTCTGCCTTGCTGCGAGACTCCTATACAGACGGAGAGAAGATCTGACATGAATTCTGGTCGCTGCACTAAAAATTTAAGAGACACCAGGTTAAATGGAGAGGGTGTAGCAAAATGTGTTTTATCGATACAATGGCTGTAACAACTTTGGTGGACGCCACATCGAGCCATTGTTGTAATGCATCAGTATAGTTATGAATGTACAGTGTGCAGTATACTTTTTTTTTTTTTTGGAGTAACATAAACACCCAATGTTTATGAGTCAAAGCAAACATATTTGCTTAAGTGATAAATCGATGTTTCGTTATGTTCCTTTTGAAATTTTACCCAATAATTGCACTGCGTCGTGCCGAATTCGATTCCTCAAGCCGACTTCGATGAGTTAAACATCAGAATTCAAACCGTCGCAGAACGGGAATGGTACATTTCCAGACATAGATCCCTGTTCTAAATATTACGCAATCACTCCCCTCTACAATTTCTAGAAGTTTTTAACGAGAATTTCGGAACACACTGCATTATAATAACATACGTAAATGTATATTCTGCACGATCTCGTATTAAAGCATTTGCATTATTTTTGTCATTGTTCTTCTCAATGATATCATGCTGCCCGCAAAGAGTTCCTACCCGTGCCAAGCTTCTCATCTCAGAGTAGCAATTATCAGCCGATGTCCTCAGTTATTTGCTGCGTGTATTTCAATCTCGGTCACCTTCTACAGTTTCTGCACTCTACGCTCCGTCTAGTGGCATGGAAGGTATTCCCTGATGTCTTAATAGACGTCCTATCATCCTGTCCCTTTCTACCAGGGAGCCTTTCCCTCACGTCAGTGTTTCTCATATATTCTTTTCCTCGACGATTCTGCAGTGAACTTCCTTATTGTTTAGAGTATCAGTCCACCAAATTTTTCCTAATTTTCCCATTTGCCTGTAGCACCACATCTCAAATTCTTCGTTTCTCTTACGTTCTGGTTTTCCAACTTCCATGTTTCACTGCCATACAATTTGATATAGTTCTGATGTTAATTTTCTCCCCGTCATCGTTCCTGCTACCTCTCATTACTATCGTTTTTTGTCTATTTACTCTCAATTCATGTCCTGTACTCATTCGACACATTCGATTCAACACATCCTGTAATACTTCTTCACTTTCATTGAGGAGAGCAATGTCATCAACAAATCCTATCATAGATAACCTTTCTCACCGAATTTTAATCACGTTCTCGAAAATTCCTTTTATTTGAGTCATAGCCTTATCGGTGTATAGATTCAACGGAAAGTACAAAAGACTATATCACTGCCACACACCCACTTTAATCGGAGCACTCAGTTCTTGTACGTATTGTAAAATACTCGTCTTTCCGTAGAATTATCCACATATTTATCAGAATTTCGGACACTCCGTGCTATTTGACATTGTCGAATGCTTTTTCTAGGTTAATAAGTCCTATGATCTTTTCTTTATTTTCCTTCGGTCTTGGTTCCATGATAAATCGCAACGTCAGATCAGCATATCTGTTTACCTTACATCTCCTAAATGCAAACTACTTGTCTCTAACCGATCGTCAATTTTCTTCTCTATTCTTCGATATATGAATCATCTTAACAATTAGGATGCATGAGATTTTAATTTTTTTGTGCTGTAATTTTCGTACTTGTCGGCTGAAGCTACCTTCGGAGTCGTGTGAATGATGGTTTTTCGATGTCTGATGGTAAGTCGCCAGTGTCATACTTTCTATAGACCATCGTGAATAGTCGATTCGTTAACATTTCCCCCAACGATTTTACAAGTTCAGCAGAAATGTTATCTATTGCTTCCGCCAAATTTGACCACAAGTCCTTCAAAGTTACTTTAAAATTCGATTCTAATACTGGGTCCTCTATCTCTTCACTCTCGACTCTATTTCCTTCTTCGATCACGTTATCAAACAAGTCCTCCCCCTCAGAGAGACCTTCAGTGTACACTTCCGACTTATCCTCTGCCTTTAACAGTGGAATTCTCACAGCACTATCAATTTTGCCACCCTTCCATTTAGTCTCACAATTTTTTTTTTTTTTTTTTTTTGGCTGAGTGAGTCCTTCGGCGAACCATTCCTTTCTCGATTTCTTCACATCTTTCATGCAGCCATTCTGCCGCAGTTTCCCAGTAGTTCTTGTTTATTTCGATCCTAAGTGAGTTGTATTTCTCTATTCCTGTATTTCCCTGAATATTTTTGTACTTCCTTCTTTCATCGATCAACTGAAGTACTTGCTCGGTTCCTCATGGATTATTCGCATTTACTTTTCTTGTTCGTTTGTATTTCGTTGCAACTTCTGTAACTGCGCTTTTTCGGGTCGCCCTGTCCTCTACAGATGAACTGCCTACTAAGCCACTCATTATCGCAGCATCTGATCCTCAGAGAACTTCCAGCATCTCTCTTCATTCCTAAGTGGTTCCATATCGCATTTCTTTGCGCTTTTATGTTTCCTGCGTAGTTTCTTAAACTTCACCCTAGTGTTCATTGTTGCTAAACTCTGAACTGAGTCTATTCCGGCACCTGGATACTGCTTAAAATTCTCTACCTGACATCGGACGCTCCCCGACCATGATGTAACGCATTTTCAAAGTATACGTACTACTCTAATGATCCTTGAACAGAATATTCGCCAATACTAGCTGAACTTTTTTGCAGAAATGTTAGTCTTTCCCGTCTCTCATTCATGCTACTAAGCCGAATTTGTCCCTTACGGCTGTGTTCACCATATCAATTAGGTTTTCGACTCCCCTTACGGACTGATCTACCAAACCCGTGTCCTCATACGCTTTGCCTTCATCTTACGCTTGTGACGTCAGCATGTATACCTGAAATATATCTTTCGGAGATGATTTGCTATCGATTCTGATGAGAACAGCCCTGTGATTGATCTGTTGACTGTAACTCACTCTATTCTCTACCTTGCTATTCGCAACGAATCCTACTCTCATTACATAATTTTCTGCTGCAGTTAAAATTGTCCTGTACTTGTCTGACCAGATATCCGAACTTCTTTACACATGATTCACTGAACCCTTATATACTGCCTAATTTTTTGGATCTCTCTGAATCAAATGGCTCTGAGCAGTATGAGACATAACATCTGAGATCATTAGTCTCTTAGAACTTAGAACTACTTAAACAAAACTAACCTAAGGACATCACAAATATCCATGTCTGAGGCAGGATTCGAACCTACGACCGTAGCGGTCGCTCGTTTCCAGACTGAAGCGCCTAGAACCGCTCGGCCACACCGGTCGGCTAGGATCTCTGTTTTCAGCTTTTTTAGCTTCCGTATCATTTCAAAACTTCCAATATCCACTACACTTAGAACTTTAATATAACGTTGGTTACTGATTGTATTCCTCTGTGTCACCTCCCATTAAGCACTTACTCATGGAGATCCGAATGGGGAACTGGTCTGGAATCGTTTGCTAATGGAGAGATAATCAAGACACTTTATCAGTTACCGGCCTCTTGTCCTGTGGAAATACATCATGTCTTTAATACAGTGGTTTCCATTGCCTTCTTTCCTTCAGCATCCTCATACCGTTTATCATTTCTTATCCTTCTGCCTTTCAGGCGCGGTTTCACACCCCTAGGGCAAGTGAGTGTCCTGAAACTCTGTACGTCTCATTGCCCTCTTTGACAAGTCCGTTGTCAGAATGAGGTTAACTTCTTAAGTATGACGTTTCCATTTAAATCCTTGGGCTCAATTTCAGCACCAAGCCTGAAACTACATTTTCATATTTATGAAAATACATTACCTAGGTAGTTCAAAGTAGCTGTGTAAGCGGGTGAAATTTAACATTGTGATGATAATTGCAGGGTAAACAGTTAGACAAGATAAACCTTTGAGAAGTCAATTCTCGATTACAAATAATGTTAAATGCTGTGTACTACTTCGTGCACAACGGTAAGAGGTGGGCTACAGAGCGTGAAGCATTAGTCGTCGTAGGAGAAGAATTCATTAGCGAACACATAAATACAGTAAACAGATAATCAAAATATCCCGGGTGTACTGCCGGTCTATATTGTCCAACGAGCACAATATTTCGGCGATCAAACATGTCACCATCATCAGGTGAACTGACGGACTGAGCTCCTGTGAACGCGCCGGCACGGAGATCCGTACGCTATGGCTGCTCAGGGGGAACTGGGTTCGGTCGCGGCGTCGGCCGATTTAAATACCCTCCGCCCGCGACGCGCTCCCTCCGCCGTCCGCGCCCCGCGCCACGGTAGCGCGGTGGAACAGATTACGACGGCGTCTGAGATGACGTCGGTGTCATGGCTCTGTCCGCCGTGGTCGTCACAACTATGCGTTTGCTCCATTTACTCTTGATTAACCCAATCGCTGGTTCCCAAGCCTTGCTGAGATTATAGCCACAGTCACGGTTTATGAGGTCGTCATTGGTGCGAATTTCGATGGCCTCTCTAACAACGCTGTCCCAGTATCTCGACGTCTGTACCAGAATCCTCGTGCGATCATACTCCATAGCGTGATTTTCCGACAAACAATGTTCAGCGACCTCCGACTTGCTCGGATACATCAGTCGAGTGTGCCTCTGGTGTTCACGGCATTGATCCTCGACAATACGCATCGTCTGACCAATATACGACTTGCCACATTGACACGGAATCTGGTATACGCCGGCCTTCCTCAAACCGAGGTCATCTTTGGCGCTCCCCACCAGTGCACGAGTTTTATTCGGAGGACAAAACACAGCTCCGACCCGGTGTTTCTTCAGAATGCGGGCGATTTTCCCCAAGAGTGCGCCTGTGTATGGAATAAATGCAGTGCCTACCTCCTCCCTCGTGACTTCATCCATCTCAACAGGTTGTGATGCAGTGGTTGGGTGGAGAGCACGTTGAATCTGCCACTCTGAGTACCCGTTTTTTCGAAATACAGTTCTCAGATGTTCCAATTCCTGGGGTAGACTCTCTGTGTCAGAGATAGTGCGCGCCCTATGTAGTAGAGTTTTAAGTACCCCATTCCTCTGTGAAGGGTGGTGGCAGCTGTCTGCGTCCAAATACAGATCAGTGTGTGTTGTCTTTCGATACACCCCGTGACCTAGGGTGCCGTCAGCCCTTCTCCTGACCAAGACGTCAAGGAAAGGTAATTTACCCTCCGTTTCAGTCTCCATAGTGAATTTGATGTTGGGTTGTATCGAATTTAGATGTGTAAGGAAGTCGCCGCCGCGACCGAACCCAGTTCCCCCTGAGCAGCCATAGCGTACGGATCTCCGTGCCGGCGCGTTCACAGGAGCTCAGTCCGTCAGTTCACCTGATGATGGCGACATGTTTGATCGCCGAAATATTGTGCCCGTTGGACACTATAGACCGGCAGTACACCCGTGGATATTTTGATTATCAAATACGCCGGGAGAAACTCAAGAATCACAGTAAACAGATGTTTCACTTAACTTGTAGCTTTCTCCAGGCGTTGCGAAGAATCTTTCCAGCTACTAATGCAAGAGCGAACTGTTGAAGGCTGATTAAGACGGAAGAATACGACTGATACGGCGCTGTGTAGCTGCCACCGCTTGTCCTGTATCGCGGCGGCAGAGGGCGCTCGCAGCCAAAGCCACTGAAAGCACATCGCCGGATCCGCCACCTTGAAACGTAAGGTGGGTCCGATGCTTCTGAATCCAACACAAAACACTTCTCAGTATTACAATGTTATTGGTATACAATTGTTAGCGCTTTTTTAAAATAATATAAAGAAAATAATATAAAAATTTCTCTAAGGTTACAGCAAACTGAGTGCATTAATGTTGTTAAAATTAGTATATTCAATTTGTTTCTGACTATCTGATGAGATTATATACATGCATGTCAAAGAAACATAAAAAGGAAAATGTAACACAATGAGTGGAGTGTGGTGGAAATAATTAGCAATATCTAGAGGGAGTCGATGTACTGTATCTGGATGTGTTCAAATGGTGCAAATGGTGCGACGTACGGATGTTGGTTGGCCACGGCCTATTTCTATCTACTTCAGGTGAGAAGTTCTCGGTAGAGCCTCGAGCTATGCTCATCTGAAATGGTTTGTACTTATGTGTGTTTACTATGTTTATGTGTATTGGTATATTACTGGTAGTGTAGCAAGTCATGACAGTACATTATATTAAGCAGCTGTTTGTTTGTCCTATTGTTGGTAGTTGCGGTTCAATATATGTGATACATTAGATGCATACAGTTGGTGTTACACAGGTTAAATACTGACTGAGCTTTTGATACTTGGAATACATGAATTTTAGCTTTACATGAGAAATATACATATGTTGGTAAATTTGTTAGTACAAAAAGAATGTAGATCATTTGTGCATGAGTGCATTATTCCTTAAATAACGTAATACATTAAATTTTTAGTCTTATACATACTTTATGCAGAAAATACGTTTGATGTAGAAAATTAATTCATTGTAGCTTTAAAAAGAGAAGAGAATATACTTCTATCTGCACTCAAAATAAGACGAACAGTACATTACTGCATACGTAAAATATACTTTTAACACTATGCAATAAGTCGTTGGGAGTAGGAGCTTCGGAATAAAAGATCTTCGAGCATTCTCCACCCAAGCGACGTTACGTTACTACTAGAGTCTTAGTATGTAATGCCAGTGTTAGTTTTGTGATTGTTACTGCCTGTTGTGTTGTTTGTAACTGTGTTGTTGCATGCAGTGTGATGGGCCCCTTACGTGTTGATCACTTCTGAGTCACGTTCACTTAGTGTGTTGGTTCCTTCCTCGGTTTCGGAATCTGTGGCTGTGCTTGTGTCCTCCCATATGGTTTGTTGTGTTGTTTGTGCTTCTCTACGTCTCCTTCTATATGGGTTTTGGTGCTTGTATTCTTCATGCACTGTGTTCGATACAATATTGGCTACGCTATTTACTGTGTTCCAGTCATCGGGATTTCCTATTATTCTGGTGATGTCACTGTTGTTCTGTATAGGTCTCAGTTGTACAAGCGTGTTGCATAGCAGTGTGATATGCTCTGGTGTCCAATGGTGTCAGTTAGTCCCATGCGGTTTAAATGTACCGGATACTGCCCGTAGCCTGTCAGGAAATGGAATATTCTCCGGGTTTGGTCGACATGTTTCACTTCTAATCTTTCACGTACGTCAGGAAAGAAGGAGTGTACTTGGCGATCCATGTCGGATGTGTCCCAATCTCTCTGCGATGTTTGAATCACTCCATTGTTTCATTTGTGTTTTGTTCGTAATGTTGGTTCCTGTAATTTGGGTGATCTTATCAAGCCTGTCCGTCTTAAGCCAGTAAAGTTCAGCTCTATACCATATGGTTATGCCAATAGGACAGGTCCTCATCACAACGCAAAGTGCCTCTAGTGACGTGTTGTTGAAAGCTCCACTCATTCTCAGAAATACATTACGTTGACCTCGTCTTGCAATTGACTTCTTAGTCTCTATGTTAATTCTGTAAGCCCACACACACTTGCGGCGAAGCATGCGATGGATTCAAATATGACAATGTAGTAGGTCCTTCACATCTTAATAGGTAATGTGTACTGATTTCAGTTGAGTTTTGCTAGTTTGTTCATAATTTTGGAGGGTTTCTCAATTGTCAATTTGGTATTTTGGTATTTAAAACTCTGTTTTTCGTCAAATTGTAGTCGTAGATTCCGCTGGAGCACTTCAATTCAAATAGCCAAGTGCAGTTGATCTCCACCAAAGGGTGACTAAAATTTATCAAGTTGAAAACACACGTTGCTTCTAGTGGGAATATCGCAATAGCCGACAACGAACTCCAAACGACACAATGTGAATAGTCATGACTTTCTGGTAGATTAAGTCAAAACTCAGTTTTCATGTCCAGGATCGGTGAGCCACGGACCTATGTAGCAATGGGAACAGCGCCACACACTCCAACACTGTAGCCAAACTACACAAAGCAGAGATTTCCTCGCAGCTCCACTCCAACCAACCAACTGCCCAGGCCTGGAAATGGAGAAAGGACAAAATATACGTCGGCCGATGAGACGACCAACCGAACGGCCAACCAAGGGTCGTCCCGCTCCAATCTCCCACGGTTGGACAGTTAATGTGTGGCGCCAGCGGTCGGCTGGCACTGGCTGGAGGCGCCTCACAGGCGCTCCGTCCTCGACGTCACTGCTTCTCCGTCCCGGCTACATGCCAGGTCCGTCCCGAACTCTCAGACACATGACGACCCGGAAATGCTATCGGTCACTCCAGAGACGGTACGGTGGTGCACTTATCGATACGAGCTGTTGCTGCCGGTCACAGGCAAGTAAGGCAGGAAGTTAGTGACGCCATTAAATGGAATAAGAAAACGAATCGCACGTACCATAACAGAAGATGACAAACAATAAATGGAATAAACGTGAGCCTTGCATGGCTCACAGCACACAGATGTATAGAACATACCTGTGGGGCTCTGAAACTCCAATGAATACATTTTTTTTTTTTTTTTTTTGCTGTTTGTGCCCAGAATTGTGGTGCCAGAGTTGGATACATTAAATTAAATGTATATCAAAATGATGAAGATCATGTATGGACCCTTCACTTCAGACAGTGGAAGGTGGCCACGACCATCGTCACTGGACTGCAGTAAGCGAAGTACCTCTAAATCTAGTG